>NC_091181.1:4383930-4436430 GCF_040958095.1 Procambarus clarkii | reverse complement strand
CACCATCAAAGCATGGCATAATTTGCTCCTGTTTGGCAATATTTGCTTAGGCGTACCTGCAAGAGGAGGTAAGTCGCTAGCCTCATCAGTCACTAGGGCAATAAATAATTTCCCCAGAGCTGACAACGTGATCCCCATCCCTCCTCAACGCAAAAACCGTCGTGGCAGACCCAAGAGTTCCAATGACAATTTTAAACAAGGAACACAAGTGACCAAAAAAATTGAAGAGGGCAACACAGTAGGGGCAATTAGGTTACTTACCAGCGAAGACACAATCGCCCCTAGAAATACCGCTACCGCCAACTCGCTGAGAGAGAAGCACCCTCCTAGAGTACCATGGGAACCCACTGCTCAGGACACAAATGTCCCAGACATGGGACCTCTATTCCTCCAAGTGTCATAGGTATACAAAGCCATCATGTCATTTCCGCCAGGCTCGGCAGGGGGATACACTGGAGTAAGACCTCAGCACCTCAAGGAGATGGTAAACCCAGTTCTCGGAGAAGTTGCCGAGACACTATTGTCAGAGGTCACGAAGTTTGTCAACGACTGCCTCTCTGGGTTGATCCCAGATACAATTAAACCATTTTTCTTTGGAGCATCCCTTTGTGCCCTCAAGAAGAAAGATGGTGGAGTCAGACCCATTGCCGTGGGTAACACACTTCGGCGCCTTGTTGCTAGGGCAGCTGTCAGAAAAATTAGCATAGACGCTGCGACGATGCTTCGACCCCATCAACTAGGTTTTGGTGTCCCCCATGGCTGTGAAGCAGCAGCTCATGCAGCACGAGCCTATATAAAGCACCTCCCAGAAAATAAGGCATTAATTAAATTTGACTTTAAAAATGCCTTCAACCAGGTAAAAAGGGATGTGGTACTGGAAGCAGTTCGAACAAGCTTTCCTTCTCTACTCCCTTTCGTCTCAGCAGGGTACAGTAGGGAATCGACGCTGCTGTTTGGGGAACATGAAGTTGTTTCTGCAGAAGGTGTCCAGCAGGGAGACCCACTTGCCCCTTTTCTTTTTTGCATGGCTGTTAAAGAGGTCACAAGCAGGTTGACCAGCGAACTCAACATCTGGTTCCTGGACGATGGCACCCTGGCAGGGTCACAGGAGTCCCTGCTAGAAGATCTACAGCTGGTGAAATCTAAGGGAGAGGAGTTAGGACTCACCCTAAACCCATTAAAGTGTGAAATCATCTCATCTAGCCAACCAACCATAGATGCAGTGCGAACCATATTGCCAGGAGCCCAAGTGATCGCTCCCACCGACAGTGTGCTGCTAGGGGCACCTCTGGGCTCGAGCGCCATTGAGGTAGTCTTCGAAGAAAAGCTGAACGACCTGAGGAGGATGGAGGGAAGAATAGGGGCTTTGGACGCCCACGATGCTTTGTACCTTCTCACAAGGTGCCTGGCTTTGCCCAGACTGACCTATTTCCTAAGGTGTGCTCCCTCCTTCGACAGCCCAAAATTAACAGAATATGACACACTCTTAAGGTCAATAACCGTGAAAGTGTTAAACCTCTCCCTGCAAGATGACCAATGGGACCAAGCAACGCTCCCAGTTAGACTCGGGGGAATAGGTATTCGCAAGGCGACACAGTTAGCATTGCCAGCATTCTTATCTTCGACCAGTGCAACAGGTGAATTAGTTAAGGAAATACTACCGGAACACCTAAAAGACTTCATTGGGATTCATGATCCCAAATTCGCGGAAGGAGCCGGTCAGTGGGACACTCTCGTCAACTCTCATCCTCGACCGACTTTTCCAAATGACTGCAAACAGTCCAAATGGGATAGCCCCATAGTGGAGAACATCGCCACATCATTGCTGGAGGCAGCTTCCAGGAAGGACAAAGCGCGTCTTCTAGCTGTGCTAGCGCCCCATGCCGGGGACTTCCTGTTGGCAGTCCCTAATTCCGCCTTGGGCACCCGCCTGGACCATCGGACCCTAAGTATTGGTGTTGCTCTGCGCCTTGCCGCCCCTATCTCCACCGAGCACCGGTGTATTTGCGGCCATGCACGGGCAGACCAATACGGCAGCCATGGTCTCATCTGTCGTAAGACACAGGGAAAGATTGCCAGACATGAAGCAGTCAATGACATCATCAAGAGAAGTTTGGCTTCAGCTGGATGCCCAGCACAAAGGGAACCTCAGTTGTGCAGACCTGACAACAGCCAAAAACGCCCAGATGGAGTCACCCTGCAGCCGTGGAGGGAAGGTAAACAGGTCGTGTGGGACTACACGTGTGCATCCACATTGGCTGATACCTATCTACCTTACAGCGCAGCTGAGGGAGGCGGGGCGGCCACCTTCAGGGAGACCCAGAAAACTAACAAGTACAGGGACCTAGAACGTTGTTACAGGTTCGTGCCAATAGGCTCTGAGACTCTGGGCGCCTGGGGTAAATGTGCACTTAAGTTAAATGTGCACTTGCACGTATGCATACTTTGTGCATAAGAGCCGATTCGGCTCTTATACACAAAGTACCCAACATGAACTTGAGTCCTGGCTTTGTTGCTGTGGACTCTTCCCTTTCACAGTATATACTCAAATGCTCTAAACTTTCTAACAAACATGACTTAACATAAGCTTACCCCTTCCATTTATCTTTCTTTTTCTCTTTCCTTTTCTTTCTCTCTTCTCCCTTTTCTGTGCATTGTCTTCTCCTACGCTCCCTTGCTATTCTCTTCTTATTCCTATTACTTCCCCTTCGGTGGTTATAACAGGAGGTGCCTCGTATGGGCCAATAGGCCTTCTGCAGTTCTCATTATCGACTTGAGAATGGTCCAGGACGGACCGAAACGTCGTCGTCCCTTCAATTTCTAGTGTGTGGTCTGGTCAACAGGAGTCTTGTATTAAGACTTTTCTCATAAGTACTTGAGGGCAGTTTTCACTCCTTAATGGTTATCACTTCCTTCAGATAAAGGTTCTTAGTGTCACTTAGTGTTGAGGTGAAGGTCTATATACAACCCGTCCTCCAAATAGATCGTCACATTTGGATGTATAATCTACCTATAGCTAAAAAATTTCGTACTTGATTATAGTAGCAGCTCGGGAAATTTTCATTCTCTCCCGTTTTCTGTTTTGGATCCTCTGGTAGGTTAGGTTAATGGAACTATAGTACGACAGCTTCTTGACGTTGGGAAACCTTAGGAGGACGGGCTGCTATATAATAATTTGTGAGTCTTGACTAATCAGGAAGAGTCATGGTCAGTGTCTGGGGTCACCCGCTGGGGTCACGACGGTCCTCAGGTCGACCCTCACTTACCGAATTCTCATCCTTTTACCTTAAGTCAATATTTTAATATAATTACCCAAAACATGTAATAAACTCAGCAACAGAACATGTTGAATAAAGTCCTGAACAACAGATGAAACATAAAGCCACGTCAGAAGTTTGACTTCAATAACAATTAAAAGGCGACAAAGAATAAGAGATATAACTGGGGTTTAAATGATTCTTAATATAATATTTTATTGCAAAATTTATACGGCTTATTATTACAACAGTTTATTATTGTAGGTTATTACTAAGGGTTATTATACCAACATGCTATTTTGTACGACATTTCTACATATTATTATTACTACAGGCTAATAATGTCTGTTATAACTATGGGGTTATTTTAACAACAGGAAACTATTGTAGGTGATTACTGAAGTCTATTAATACAACGGACTATTACCATAGGTTGTTATTATTATTATTATAATTACAGCAGGCTTTTGCTGTATTTTATTATTTATTTATTTATATACAAGAAGGTACATTGGGTTTGTGAGAATACATAGCATAGTACAGTAATTGCACTCTTGTAATGCCACTAGTACGCGCAGCGTATCGGGCAGAAACGTTATTATTACCATCTATTTTTACAACAAGTTATTATTGTTATAATAGTAATAGTAATAACACATCATAATAACCCGACGAAATAACGAACAGAAAAACATCAAAGTTATTTTTGCACGTAATACCTTGCAGGAATTCTAAAACACAATAACATGTTGTAACACCTTGTTTAACAACTTCCTCACAACTCCGCACCCCAATAACCTGCCTTAATATTCTCCTGTGGACCGAAACGTCTTCGTCCCCTCACTTTCTAGTGTGTGGTCTGGTCAACATACATCAGCCACGTTATTGTGACTCATCGCCTGTATATGGGAAGAGTCTCACAGATGCCTTTAAATATGGGAACAAACACTATTTGGCCACAGATCGTAGAGCTTTCCTGAAATGTGCTCGCAACCCAATCTTCAAGCGAAGTCAGTTGCTAAGTAAGGACCGTGTGATATGTACTATCAAGCAGAAGTCTCTCCTAGTCAACACTCCTACATACCTGGGTTATCACATACTCCAGATTGCTAAGAGACGCCTCTATGAGTTCTGGTATGATGTGGTAAAACCGGCGTATGGGGATAAAGCGAGTCTATTATATACAGACACAGACTCTTTCATCATTAAACTCAAGTGTTAGGATGTGTTTGAAGAGCTGAATAAGTCTTCTCTCTTTGACTGTATGGATTTTAGCAACTTTCTTGACACATACCCATCCTACTCGAAAGCACGTGAAGGTGAACTAGGTTTGCTCTAGTCTGAAATCGGGACTAAAATTATTAACCAATTAATTGCTCTCAGACCTAAAACATACGCTTTCACCACTCAGGATGGTGAACACATCTGTAAGTGTAAAGGAGTTGCATACCAACTCCAAGAGAAACTCTCACATGAATCGTTTCAACACACGCATGAAACAAACACTTCAATCATGATTGTGTCTAGATCTATACGTAAAGTGCAAGGAACGAACTGTACATGCCGCAGTACATGCAGAGGTTTGTCAGTATTTGATGATAAACGCTACATTCTAAGACCCACACAGTCCCTAGCGTATGGTCATCCAGATATCCCAAATAATAATGATAATGACGTTGAGATGGATGTAGAAGTGGGTGAGGAGGAAATTGAGGGGATAGAATAAGTATTTATGGAGGATGATGAAGTGGCACAACCACAGAAACTATACACTGTATTCCTCCTGTGGAGCAAGCGAGATGTTTCAGCTCAAAAACTATTCAATCATCGCTAGATTTACGTTTTACAATTGAGTTAAGTTAGTATTTCGATAGATAACACATACCGGTAAAACTATATACTGTAGGGAATAAGATGTTTATTATTATTGTTTGTGAGCTGTGTTAACCGTAAGAACTAAGACTAGTTTTTAAAAAAATTATGCTGTATGTATTTATGTGAATAAATGCCTGTAAATGACTAATGTTTGTTTGTATAAATACCATCACCATTTCTTTAGTTTTAGCAGTCTTACCAAAGCATTAATCATGGACAGTTCCTATGATATAATCCATGAGGAACAACTAGATATATTCTGAGAACCGTCTCAGATTATTATAGCTGGCTATTTACACAGTGGAAAGTCCTTCTTATTCAGTAAACTTGTAAGAAAGTATCAACACAAGTTCTCCTCGATAATTGTATGCGGTGGGGGTTACTCTGAATTACGGTCAGACCAGCAAATTAAAAGAAACTGTTTGAGCATTGAACCATTATTGATCCTGTGGAAGAGCGAGTGGATAAGGATTCTCATATCGTAATAATTTATGACGATCTTTTTACGGAGTCTGCTAATTTGATAATCGTATCAAACATGTTTACTGGAGGAAGGCATCTCAATCTCTCCGTTTAATTAATAACTCAAAATAATTTTTTTTTAGGTAAATATTCGAGGAATATTAGTTCAAATGCTCCTCATTTCATATTAGTTAAATCAAGTGACCTCTTACAAATTGAAACAATAGCACGACAAATATTTGGGAAACAGGATTCAATGAAACTTGTGGAGTTATATAAAAAAGTTACTAGCAACCCCTATGGATATTTGCTAGTAGATTTGTGCTCGAACACATACTCAACTATAACATTGCATGGTAATATTGTTCACGAACCACCCTATGAGATAGTTTACTAATAGTGGGCAAGACAGATGTACTGGAATGAGTATATAACGACCCCTCAACCACTGGTGGGTTGGGAGGGGTGCAGAGGTTGTATAATGCTGCTAAATTTATTAACTCCAGTATAACTCTCTCCCATGTAAAGGAACATCTGAAAACCTCTGACACCTATACTCTTCATTATTTACACCTGCGTAAATTCACACGGCGGCAGGTATTAAGCCCCAAAACTTCGATTATTTCAAGCTATAGACATTACCGAGATGAGTTAATTGGCCAAACATAATGATGGAGTGAAATACTTACTTGAATGTGTAGATATATTCTCTAGGTTTGCCCAAGTATTACCATAATCCAGCAAGGATTTAAAAAATACAAGGAAAGCTCTGGCTTTAATTCTGGATACACCACATTCTCTGGGAGTATGCAAAATTAATTCTGATCGAGGTGGGAAATTTTATAACACTTCTATGAAGAAGATGTTGGCAACAAAGAAGGTTAAGTTATATAGTGTATTTTCTCTGGAGACCAAGGCCTCAATTGCTGAGAGGTTTATACGTACTTTAAAAGGTAAACTTTACAAGTGTATGACGGCACACACAATACCTAAAAATACAAGCCAGCTCTGCCAGAAATTGTGAAAACGTATAATTTATTCCCTCACAGAGGATTGAAGGGGAAGACAACCGAGGAGGTGCACGCACTATCTACACCTAGTGAGTATGATGAACAATTTGACTGAATGTATAAAACCCAAAGCAAACCAAAGAGATCTATTATTCCATGATTAGTTGTCAGTGATACAGTACGTATCACACTATCTGATAGCTTTCCAAATTTAAGAAGAGGTTTAATTAGCAGAACACATTAGAGATATTTACAGTAATGCGAATTGATCAGAGTCAACACATCCCAATATACATCCAGAAAGATTTGAATGGGGAGGAAGTTGATGGTAGGCTGATCAACAGACATCAGGTAGGGATACCTGATCAACCAGGCTGTGACTCATACGTCAGGCTGCGAGCAGCCGCGTCTAACAGCCTGGTTGATCAGTCCAGCAACCAGGAGGCCTGGTCGACGACCGGGCCGCGGGGACACTAAGCCCCGGAAGCACCTCAAGGTAGCCTCAAGGTAGGTAGGCTCTATAAGGAAGAATTAACACCTACACACATTCTTCAAACCTTTAATATTGAAAAGGTATTAAGCAAACGCAGAGTGTCTAGTAAACTTCAGTATGAAGTTAGGTACATTGAATATGATCAGTCATTCGATCAATGGATCGATGCTGATAACATATTGCATTTATAATGAAGAAACCCTTAGTTTATAAATACAAGGAATTGATACAGCTATTATCAAAGCTCCAGTATTCCTCAAGAAAACAACTGATTGAAAAATTGAAGAAGTAACTTATAAATTGTTTATCTGAAATTTTTAATAAATTAAAAAAAAATTCCTGTGTCCGACAAGGTAATTAAGAAGGTGAAAAAATATAAATTACTTATTCGGTCATTAGCCTGCAAGAAGCCTTCTGTATCAACTAAGAAACGGATATTAACCAGTAAAGAAAGGGGGAAGTATTGAATCCATTATTCTGCCGATTGCTGCCAGTTTAATTACACAGTTGTTCACCAAGTGAAAAAAAATAGGTTTTCTTGCAGCACGTAAAATAATGGAATGTGGGAAAGCCACACTCAGTCCTGCTCACCAATCGGCGAAGCCTGTTCCTCAGATACATACCAACCCTTCCTTAAAACATTTAATAGATTTGAAATTGAAAGCAAAAAAACATGAATATGCGAGATCCTCGTTAAATCATTTTGATGAGAGTGGGATAGTGCATTGGGATCTGAATGGGAATTTATTAGCCCCTATATCTGGCATTTGTTACTGCTCGTTCACACAGTTCGTAGAGTTAAGGGATAGAGATAAGCATAGTCTAGGGTTAGTCACAGTCTCTAACTATGCTCTGCTAGAGTGCCTCGTGAGTCAGTACAAAAAAAAGAAATACAATACTAGGATATAGAAACAGGCACATAAAATATATATAATATAATATAAATTCAAGAATATTCATATATGTATCACAATACAATCAGATGGCAAATCAACACAATAATAGATATCAATTGTCTCCAGATAAAATAATCTGCTACAACGAAACGAAATTAAGCATTAACAGACTTATCAGATGTTATGATCCCAGGCAGCCGAAAAACGAGTCTCCCCTTTGAGAAATATTCTATCAAGCCTGACCTGACTAGAAGGTCTAGGAAATATAGAGGTGATAACACAGATGTAAAATAGTTGGTTGGATTTAATAAACAATTTGAGATTATGGGCAGTGAATAAGAAAATAGATAAATGACTGGTTAGGAGATGTGGATAATTTGCTGGAGGCGTGAGGCTCACTTCTAGAGGGCTTTGACCTCACTTGAGTGCCAGACATCGCAAGGGGAAGCCATGCTCCGTCTGAGCTCCCGTCAGAAAGGAACCCCTAGTGATATATCTCCAAGAGAAGAGAAGTGTGCAGACATGCCAGCTGTGAAATTGAGCTGGGAACGTTGTGGTCTCAAGTCCTGGACGGCGAGGAGTGTTTATTAAGCCACCCAAAGACTTTATCGTGGGCCGTGGGAGTGCCCTGACCAGACTCCATCAGAGGGAGGAGCGCCCTCGACTAGACAATCTGAGGTAAGCACGATTTTAAGCCAGTCAATAGCAATTACTTGTAGTTGGTCGTGTACCCAGCGACAGTAGCAATGTTTATTGATAAGTTAGACATGTTTTGATAAGGCAGAAGGCCTAAAATAAGAGAGTGGAGAGGGAGGAACGTCCTGGAGGACGTAGCGACGTCCGTCTCCTCTGAGTGCTGGCAGGTGGCTGAGGGAGCCCAGCTCCTGACGGCAGAGGACCCTCCCAGAGTGAGTGAGGACCGCCGGGCAAGGCGGAACATGGACCAGCCCAAAATGGGGGAGTCCACCCTCACAGTATGTAGAGAGCTGATAGATGTTGGAGACAAACATATTGTGCGGTTATTTTTGTTTATGGGTTTTAAGGGGAAACTTTTTTATTGGAGTGTCAATGGATTGCAGGTTTGTCTTTGGGGAAGAAGTTGCTGAGAACTTCGAAGCCAGCACAGAGGGAGTAGTTGATGAGACTCCAAGGTAGTGGAGGAGAGGACCTCGAGCTGTGAGGAGAAGCAGTGAAGAGGAGTGTCACATGCTTCTGTAGAGGTGGTGAAGCACCATAGTTCCTCGAGGAAACTTCATGGGAGCAGCCTGGAGGAGATGCAGAGGATCCTGGTAGTTAAACCCAGAAGAACCTGAAGAGATCAGGGTAGTGAACTTCCAGACGTGGAAGGGAAGTTCTAAGTGATTACATGTAGGGAGGTGATAGAGTGTTTGTCATTAGCGTGCAGATGCAGTGAGAGGTGAGTGATTGTTTGCCATTTTTGTACCAAGGAGTGTTTATACTGAAGTGTAGAGTTACAGTCGTAGGCTGGATTACCTACAGATGTATGTGTTCTAGGATTGATAGGGTGATCGATTCATCATTGTTGTGTATCAAGGAACATTCATACTGATATATATATATGTTATTGCATTCATATGCTGATTTTCCTTGTACATGTTTATAGATATATATTCTCTTGCTGACAGTGCAACATAGTATTATAAGACTTGACCTACATGAGGAGGTTGGTAGTATTAGGTGGTGAATCAGGAGATAGAATACCACTTGATAAGCTGATGATAGAGTTCTGATGGTGTTGGAGTGCAACCTGACTGAAATAGTATAGAGCGTAGGATTCATTATTATTATATGTGTGTATGTATTGTGTATGTGCTTTGTCCAGTAAATGTATTCAAATTTGCTGGTGTTTGCCCTTGTCCTAGTGAAGCTTCCCAGGAAATAGTAAAGAGGGAGAAAGAACCAAGAACCACCTCTTTGGACAGGGTAGGACGGAAAACTAGTAAGTCAAAGGGGATTGAGGAGATCATATCACATAAGGAGAGAGTGGGGAGTCACAGCGGCTTGAGTGGGTGTGTGCACGTGACAACGAGGCTAAGTGGTGGAGCCGCATCCCCTAAACGTGTGACGTTGAGCCCTCTCCAAGAGCCAGAAGCACCTAGTGTGATCTCCTTGTACTCCTAGATAAGCACTCTACCAAGTTGTGGGTTGTGTTGTCCGTAAAGAAGGAACAACACGACAACACCACCAACCTACAATATAATAAAATTGGGGGCCTATCCGGGAGAGTGAACTGACACACCCACCCCCTGTCCAAGAGTGGATTCGTACAGCCCTTGTTGAAATAGATACACTGTGTGACCGCAGGTCTATATTCTCTCTCTCGGGAAGACTCACAGGACAAAGATGGATAAGGTGCAAGCGTTTGTGGATTCAGGCAAACCTGAGGACTTGGAAGGTTGCACCAGGGATCAATTAAAACAAATGGCAGAAAAATGTGGCATCTGGCTGAAAGCATCTAAGGTAGGTAGCTGGGATGAAGGATGAGATCCTGAGGCAGTTAAGAGCCAAAAGGTAAGCGGCAGAGCAAGAAGCCCAGAAAGGAGCTGAAAGTGGAAAGGAGGATGATGGGCAGGATGAAGTGAGATCCCAGGGATCGAGTAGGAGCAGCAAAAGTAGCCGCAGTAGCCGGAATAGGAGCTTGGAGAGATTCCGGTTAGAGCTCCAAATGCAGCAACAACGAGAGGACAAGGAGAGACAGTTCCAGCTGGAAAAGATGAAATTAGAACTCCAGATGAAAAATGAGGCTGAGAAGGAAAAAGAGAAAATCAGGCTGGAAGTAGAAAAAGAGAAAACCAGAATAAGGGAACTGGAGTTGGAACAAGAAATAGAAAAAGAGAAAACCAGAATTAGGGAACTGGAGTTGGAACAAGAAAAGGAAAAAGAGAAAACCAGAATAAGAGAACTGGAATTCGAACAAGAATAAGAGAAAGAAAAAGTCCAGGTCGAAAAAGAAAAAGAGAGAACAAAACTAATGCAGATAGAAGCAACCAGAACCTTGGCTGAGCAAAGGATTGAACATGGGTTGCTAGAGAGCACCACCCAGGTATCACACTCACCAGATGTTAGGGTTAGGGAGAAGGACATTCCCTTGTTTGTTCCCGAAGAGGCGGAGAGCTTCTTCGAGCACTTTGAAAAAGTAGCCAGTATCAAGGAGTGGCCACAGGAGGAATGGGCCCAGCTGGTCCAGTTAAGACTGACCGGTGCAGCCAGGGAGGCATACACCCAATTGTCACTGGAAGGGTGCCAGGATTATGCCACAGTAAAGAGCAGCATATTGCGCTCGTTTCAGCTAACCCCAGAAGCTTATTGGAAGCGCTTCAGAGAGATGGTGAAGGTTGGAGCATGTACTTTTGCTGAGACAGCAAGAGATCTGGAAAGATGATTCCAGAAGTGGATTGAGGCTGCCGGAGTTGGATCTTACGCTGACCTGAAGCAACTGATGGTCATGGAGAAGTTCTTGGAGATGATGCATCCTGAAACAAAGTTCAAAATCCAAGAAGCAAGGATAAAGGAGGTGAAAGATGCCGCAGATAGGGCGGATATGATTACTGAAGCATACAAGAGCTTGAGGGAGAACAGAGTGAGAAGCGAGGTAAGACGCAGCAATGGCAGACCCAGTGGAGTCTGGGGAGGAAGAAATTATGAAAGGCCCAGAGGAGTCTGGGGTGAGAAGAATTTTGATAAATGGGCAGATAAACGTAAGTACCCTAAAACTCAGAAGAGTATGTCGCGCACTTCGTCTGAAAGTGAGGATGGAGGAGCTAAACGAGAAACTAATCGTGATACAGGAAATCAAGAGGCCAGTAAAGCCCCACAGAGTGCAGGTAGTGTGCCTGGCCCGAGGAACTCTCATGCGAGTGGACAAAGTCAGAGCCAGGAAGTTGTCCACGAGCACAGAAGCATAGGGATAATGGAGTTAAGTTGTGGGAGATGTCAGAAGTTGACATGTTTCACAGAAAACGTGGAGGAGAGATAGTGAAGAAGAGTAATAGCCGAGAAAATGAAAGGAGAAGAGACAGTATGTGTGGAGAGATGCTTACGAGTACTCTAGGAGAGGTAAAGCGACATGTACGGTCGAGTGCTGTTGGGTGTAGCACAGTGCTCGAAGAAACTTTTAGGGAACGAAGAAGAGTTGAAGGAGAAGAAATGGAGTTGTATAGAGGTGAGAAGCGTGGGAAGAGGATGATGATACAAGCATGGAGGAATAGAAGAAAGCCGAGGACTCGATGGAAGTCAAACAGGATGAGGTCTCGGATAAATGAGGAGACGAAAGTGAGGATCATCGGTGAAGACGAGGGAGTGAAGTACGATAACAGGAGACGAAATTATAATGGCAGTAGATGGAAGTGTGAAGACGACAGAGGTACAGACAGTAGATGTCTGACTCTGGACGAGAAGAGAAGAGGACGAAGAAACGGAGGGTGGAAACAATAGGTTGAGTGGACCGATGGAGTGCAGGCGTCCAGTGAGGACAGCCTAGCCAAGAGGTGCCAGAGAAGTCAGATCGTTTGTGCCCAGGAGTAAGAATGAATTGTTGAGATACCTCGGTATGATTTGATATTACCGGAAGTTCTGCGGAAATTTCTCCACCATAGCCACTCCTATGACGAGTTTGCTATCAAAGAGCAAGTAGTGGGAGTGGAATGGAACAGCACAAGAAGCGTTTGAAAAGACCAAAAGACTGTTGACCGAGGCGCCTGTACTAGTGTCGCCAGATTTTGGAGCGCCGTTTACATTATTTGTAAATGCCAGTGATATAGGGGCTGGAGCTGTACTGACGCAGCAGAATGATGGAATTTACCGCCCCGTGTCCTTCTTTTCGAAGAAGTTCGTTAAGCACCAGGGGTCATACTGTATAGTCGAGAAAGAGACTTTGGCCCTGGTGATGGCATTGAAACATTTTGAAGTGTATGTGAATGGGGAAGGACACCCAGTGACGGTGTATACAGACCATAATCCCCTAGTTTTCCTGAGGAAAACGAAGCATGCAAACCAGAGGTTAAGCAGATGGTTTTTATTGCTTCAAGGGTATGACCTGGTGATAAAGCACATAAGAGGGCGAGACAACTTAGTGGCTGATGCGTTATCTTGAGCCTAGCCACTAGAATTATTCTCAAAAAACAAGGGGGAGGGAGTGTTATGATCCCAGACACCCGAAAAACGAGTCACCCCTTTGAGAATTATTCTATGAAGCCTGACCTGACTAGAAGGTCTAGGAAATATAATGGTGATAACACAGATGTAATATAGTTGGTTGGATTTAATAAACAATTTGAGATTATGGGCAGTGAATAAGAAAATAGATAAATGACTGGTTAGGAGATATGGATAATTTGCTGGAGGTGTGAGGCTCGCTTCTGGAGGGCTTTGACCTCACTTGAGTGCCAGACAACGCAAGGGGAAGCCGTGCTCCGTCTGAGCTCTCGTCATAAAGGAACCACTAGTGATATATCTCCAAGAGAAGAGAAGTGTGCAGACGTGCCAGCTGTGGAATCGAGCTGGGAACGTTGTGGTCTCAAGTTCTGGACGGCGAGGAGTGTTTATTAAGCCACCCAGAGACATTATCGTGGGCCGTGGGAGTGCCCTGACCAGACTTCGTCAGAGGGAGGAGCGCCCTCGACTAGACAATCTGTGGTAAGCACAATTTTAAGCCAGTCTGTAGCGATTACTTGTAGATGGTCATGTACCCAGCGACAGTAGCAATGTTTATTAATAAGTTAGACATGTTTTGATAAGTCAGAAGGCCTAAAATAAGAGAGTGGAGAGGGAGGAACGTCCTGGAGGACGGAGCGACGTCCGTCTCCTCTGAGCGCTGGCAGGTGACTGAGGGAGCCCAGCTCCTGACGGCGGAGGACCCTCCCAGAGTGAGTGAGGACTGCCGGGCCAGGCGGAGCTTGGACCAGCCCAAAATGGGGAAGTCCACTCTCACAGTATGTAGAGAGCTGATAGATGGAGGCAAACATATTGTGTGGTTGTTTTTGTTTATGGGTTTTAAGAGGAAACATTTTTATTGGAGTGTCAATGGGTCTTATCTTTGGTCTTATCTTATCTTATATTATTATCAAGGTTTATCTTTGGGGAAGAAGTTGCTGAGAACTTCGAAGCCAGCACAGAGGGAGTAGTTGATGAGACTCCAAGGTAGTGGAGAAGAGGACCTCGAGCTGTGAGAAGCAGTGAAGAGGAGTGTCACGTGCTTCTGTAGAGGTGGTGAAGCACCATAGTTGCTCGAGGAAACTTCATGGTAGCAGCCTGGAGGAGCTGCAGAGGATCCTGGTAGTTAAACCCGGAAGAACCTGAAGAAATCAGGGTAGTGAACTTCCAGACGTGGAAGGGAAGTTCTAAATGATGACTTGTAGGGAGGTGATAGAGTGCTTGTCATTAGAGTGTAAGACGCAGGGAGATGTGAGTGATTGTTTGGCTTTTTTGTACCAAGGAGTGTTTATACTGAAGTATAGAGATACAGTTGTAGGCTGGATTACCTACAGATGTATGTGTTCTAGGATTGATAGGGTGATCGATTGATCATTGTTGTGTATCAAGGAACATTCATACTGATATATATATATGTTATTGCATTCATACGCTGATTTTCCTTGTACATGTTTATAGATATATATTCTCTTGCTGACAGTGCAACATAGTATTATAAGACTTGACCTACATGAGGAGGTTGGTAATATTAGGTGGTGAATCAGGAGATAGGATACCACTTGATAAGCTGATGATAGAGTTCTGATGGTGTTGGAGTGCAACCTGACTGAAATAGTATAGCAGGATTCATTAATATTATATGTGTGTATGTATTGTGTATGTGCTTTGTCCAGTAAATGTATTCAAATTTGCTGGTGTTTGCCCTTGTCCTAGTGAAGCTTCCCAGGAAATAGTAAAGAAAGAGAAAGAGAGAGAAAGAACCAAGAACCACCGCTGTTGACAGGGTAGGACGGAAATCTAGTAAGTCAAAGGGGATTGAGGAGATCATATCACGTAAGGAGAGAGTGGGGAGTCACAGCGGCTCGAGTGGGTGTGTGTATGTGACAACGAGGCTAAGTGGTGGAGCCGCATCCCCTAAACGTGTGACGTTGAGCCCCTCTCCAAGAGCCAGAAGCACCTAGTGTGATCTCCTTGTACTCCTAGATAAGCACTCTACCAAGTTGTGGGTTGTGTTGTCCGTAAAGAAGGAACAACACGACAACACCACCAACCTACAATATAATAAAAATTGGGGGCCTGTCCGGGAGAGTGAACTGACACACCCACCCCCTGTCCAAGAGTAGATTCGTAAAGCCCTTGTTGAAATAGATACACTGTGTGACCGCAGGTGTATATTCTCTCTCTTGGGAAGACTCACAGGACAAAGATGGATAAGATGCAAGCGTTTGTGGAGTCAGGCAAGCCTGAGGACTTGGAAGGTTGAACCAGGGATCAATTAAAACAAATAGCAGAAAAATGTGGCATCTGGTTGAAAGCATCTAAAGTAGCTGGGATGAAGGATGAGATCCTGAGGCAGTTAAGAGCCAAAAGTGAAGCGGCAGAGCAAGAAGCCCAGAAAGGAGCTAAAAGTAGAAAGGAGGATGATGGGCAGGATGAAGTGAGATCCCAGGGATTGAGTAGGAGCAGCAAGTGTAGCCGCAGTAGCCGGAATAGGAGCTTGGAGAGATTCCGGTTAGAGCTCCGGATGCAGTGTGAGGACAAGGAGAGACAGTTCCAGCTGGAAAAGATGAAATTAGAACTCCAGATGAAAAATGAGGCTGAGAAGGAAAAAGAGAAAACCAGGCTGGACGTAGAAAAAGAGAGTGTGAGAGCGCCTAGTGTGATCTCCTAGTAAAGTATAAGCACTCTACCGAGTTGTGGGTTGGGTTGTCCGTAAAGAAGGAACAACGCGACAACACCACCAACCTACAATGTAATACAGACAAGATGTTCCCCGACTGAGTAACTCCAGCAAACTGAGGTCTCCCCCGACACTCTACCCACAAGTCCCTGCTTCCGTCTCCATCCAGGAGAGGGATGGTAAACAAGTATTTTTACTTTAAATCCACAAATGAAAAAAGCAATCGTTATCATGTGAATATGAATACAAACTAAAATGTAACTGCAATATGTAAATAATATAAGTTACAATGCCACATGCTTAATAAAAGGACAGTAATAATAATATGAATATTAAAAGGTGACATCTAGCAACTGCCACAAATGTACACGTACAATTATTTGGTCCAAACTGACCAGATTAATACAGGTATAATACCTGTGGACATATTGCAAGCCCGCACCATGGTTCACTATGCTGCCAAGCTATACTGCACATTTCAATAGTATACAAATATACATATAAAGAAATAATTTGAAAGAATTTTATCTCATATTAAATAATTTGTATCCATAAATAAGGATACGTAACAATTATCATCAGGCTATTTTGTGTAAATTATTACTGCAGGTTATTATTACAATAGGCTAATTTAGTATTTTATTACTGCAGGTTAATATTAAAACGGGCTATTATTGTAGGTTATTACGGCAGGTAATTATTACAACAGGGATATTATTTTTAGGTTATTTTTTAACGTTATTATTACAACAGGCTGTTATTGTAAGTTATTACAAAGATTATTATTACAACTAGATATTATTATATGTTATTACTAAGGGTTATTATTACAACAGGGGTATTTTGTATGTTGGTTCTGCAAGTTATTATTACAACAACCTATTACTGAAGGGTTTTAGTAAAGGTTATTAGGACTGGTTGTTATTTAAGCCTGCTATATTGATGCTGATTAGTGTGGCGGGTTATTATAAATGGTTACCTGGGAAGTTTTTACAACAGATTGTTAAATCTGATCATTTACACAGGTTGGTTGTTGTGGCTGAATACACCAGGTTATTAGGGAGAGGTTATTTTGGGAAGTTATTACAGGAGAATATTAAGGCAGGTTATTGGGGTGCGGAGTTATGAGGAAGTTGTTATACAAGGTGTTACAACACGTTATTGTGTTTTAGAATTCCTGCAAGGTATTACGTGCAAAAATAACTTTGATGTTTTTCTGTTCGTTATTTCGTCGGGTTATTATGATGTGTTATTACTATTACTATTATAACAATAATAACTTGTTGTAAAAATAGATGGTAATAATAACGTTTCTGCCCGATACGCTGCGCGTACTAGTGGCATTACAAGAGTGCAATTACTGTACTATGCTATGTATTCTCACAAACCCAATGTACCTTCTTGTATATAAATAAATAAATAATAAAATACAGCAAAAGCCTGCTGTAATTATAATAATAATAATAACAACCTATGGTAATAGTCCGTTGTATTAATAGACTTCAGTAATCACCTACAATAGTTTCCTGTTGTTAAAATAACCCCATAGTTATAACAGACATTATTAGCCTGTAGTAATAATAATATGTAGAAATGTCGTACAAAATAGCATGTTGGTATAATAACCCTTAGTAATAACCTACAATAATAAACTGTTGTAATAATAAGCCGTATAAATTTTGCAATAAAATATTATATTAAGAATCATTTAAACCCCAGTTATATCTCTTATTCTTTGTCGCCTTTTAATTGTTATTGAAGTCAAACTTCTGACGTGGCTTTATGTTTCATCTGTTGTTCAGGACTTTATTCAACATGTTCTGTTGCTGAGTTTATTACATGTTTTGGGTAATTATATTAAAATATTGACTTAAGGTAAAAGGATGAGAATTCGGTAAGTGAGGGTCGACCTGAGGACCGTCGTGACCCCAGCGGGTGACCCCAGACACTGACCATGACTCTTCCTGATTAGTCAAGACTCACAAATTATTATATAGCAGCCCGTCCTCCTAAGGTTTCCCAACGTCAAGAAGCTGTCGTACTATAGTTCCATTAACCTAACCTACCAGAGGATCCAAAACAGAAAACGGGAGAGTATGAAAATTTCCCGAGCTGCTACTATAATCAATCACGTGATCATGTATATCACGTGATCATGTATACTTTGTAGCTCGCTTACAACGTAGTCATGTATAACGCAGAGCGAAACTGACAGCCATGTATTCATGCATACTGTACAGCTGACCTGACAGCCACGTGTTCATGTATACTGTAGACCTGACCTGACAGCCACGTAGTCATGTATACTGTAGAGGTGACTTGACAGCCACGTAGTCATGTATACTGTAGAGGTGACTTGACAGCCACGTGTTCATGTATACTGTAGACCTGACCTGACAGCCACGTAGTCATGTATACTGTAGAGCTGACCTAACAGCTATGTAGTCATGTATACTGTAGAGCTGACCTGACAGCCACGTGGTCCTGAGAAGCTGCTGGTCTTGCAACCATAAGGTCATATATTTTGTGGAATTGGCTTCTCTGGCAACGATGTTGTCATGTATACTCTGGAGATGTTAACCTAGTAACGATGTTGTCATGTAAAAAGCTGCTTGTCTGAAAAATACATTGTTTTGTACACAGCGAAGCTGGCATGTCTGGCAACCACGAAGTTCTTGATATTGTGGAACTGCTTGTCTGGTAAACCAAGAGGTCAGGTACACTGTGATGTTGGTTTACCTGGCAACCACATGTTCATGTAACCTGTAGAAGCCCTCGTCTGGCAGTCACATTCTCAGGTATACTGTGGAGTTGTCAGTCTAACAACCTGCGAACATAACCTGTTCCTATAACATAGCTAATAACTAGAAGTTATAACCAGCAGAAATTATATGCAACAATAACACGAGGATCATCGTGTTATTCTCCCGCAGGATGGTCTCCCCGGCGGGTGATCCCCCCCCCCCCACACTGACCATGACTCTTCCTTATTAATAAAGTCCTCAACACAGTAATTTATTTACTTCAGCTGAGGTTTATAAATTAAGTAAGTTAGCAATTTATATAAAAAACTTTGAATAAAGAAAAATAACCAATCTTAATTATCAGCCGTAAGAAACTGCAGTATTACCCTTCTTTAACAACCGCCCGTAGTGATACAGATAACTAATAACTGTAAATAATAGCAGCAAATACCTGCATTAATAACCGGAAGTAATAACCTTCTGTTAAAGTTTTACATAATAACTCTCACTAATAATCACCAGTAATAACACATCATAATAACCTGAGGCAATAAAGCACAGAAATAACATCAAAGTTATTTCTGCACGTAATATCTTGCAGAAGTTATAAAACACAAAATGTGTTGTAACACCTTGTATAACAACTTTCTCATAACTCTGTGCCCCAATAACCTGCCTTAATATCTTCCCGTAATAACTTCCCGAAATAACCTCTCCCTAATAGCCTGGTGTAACCAGCCACAACAACCAGCCTGTGTAAATGATCAGACTTAACAATTAGTTCTTAAAACTTCTCAAGTGACCTGTTATAATAACCCTGCTTACTAATCCCCATCAATATAATTAAATAGTGAGTTTAAATAACAACCAGTCCTTATTACCTGTACTAAAATTCTTCAATAATAGCCTGTTGTAATAACAATCTGCAGAAGTAACCTCCAACAGCAGCCTGTTTAATAATAACCCTTTGTAATACCCGACAATAATTGCATGTTGAAATAATAAGCCCAGTAAAAACCTACTATAATAGCGTGTTGTAATAATAACCCTTAGTAATAACATATAATAATAACTGTTGTAATACTAACCCGTAGAAATTTTGCAATAAAATATTGTATTAAGAATCATTCAAACCCCAATTATATCTTTTTCTCCTAGTCGCTTTTAGTTGTTATTGAAGCCAAACTTCTGAACTGACTTGATTCATCTCTTTATGTCTGTTGCTGAGTTAATTAAGTGTTTAATTAATTTATATTTAACTGTTGACTTAAGTTAAAAGGAAGAATTAGAAGAATATGGGGTCGACAGTACGTGACCCCAGTGGGTGACCCCAGACACTGACCACGATTGTTCCTAATTAATAACGTCACCAACCCAGTATTTTAATGATCTACTCAGGAGACTTGTCTGAACAACCAAATAATTCACTACATTACCTATCTTCTTTAAACCACCTTAAAAACCTACCATAATAATCCACCACAATAATAATCCATCACAGTATCCCTCCAAAATAATACTCTCCAATACCCCTCCACAAATACCGATGAGAATAATCCACAAGAATAATCCACCATGGTAACCCTCTACAATAATCCAACACAAAAACTCTTTAAATAAATCCACTACAATAATCCACCACTATAATCCTCGATAACAATCCACCACTATAATACTCGATAACAATCCAACACTATAATCCCCCATAACAATCCACCTCAATATCCCTAAGTAATTATCCATTACAATAACCATCCAAAATAATCCACCATAATAATCCCTCCAAAATAATCCACCATAATAACCTCTCTATAATTATTCACCACAATAATCTTCCACACGAATAATTCACTAGAATAATCCATCACGATAACCTACTAAAAAAATCAAAACAAAAATCCTTAAAAATAATCGACCACAATAATCCTCCAAAATAACCCTCTAAAATAATCCACCACAATAACCCAACAGAACAATCCACAACAATAACCCTCAATAATAATCACCACAAAAACCCTCAGTAATTATCCATCAAAAACCCTTCATAATAATCCACCACGATTTCCCTCTGTTATATAATCCACCCCAATAGCCCACCAAATAAGTATGCACAATAACCCTCCAAATAATTCTCCACAATAACCCTCTATAATATTCAACCACAATGACTCTCCATAATAATCCACCACAAAAATCCTCCATACCAATCCATCACAATAACCCACCATAATAATCCACCATTATAAATCCCCAAAATAATCTTCCACAATAACCCTCCATAATAATCCACCACAAAAGCCCTCCATAGTAATCCACCACAATAACCCTCTATAATAATCCACCACAATAACCCACCATAATAATCCACCACAATAACCCTCCATAATAACCTACAGTTTACACGGCACACAACCCACTCTACTGACACTGTCACTTGGCCAGGAACTCTTAGTTTGGTAAGAAATGTAAAATATCGGGAAGATGCCCACCCAGCTATAGTGAAAAGGCCTGGCACCATACCCAGCGCCCATATACAGCTGGTCCATCCAGCTTGCTATAGTGACAGGCCGGCATCATTCAACTAATGATCTCAGTGAATTAGACACTTTAGCGTTCACTAATGACGATGCTTCTTCTTCAGAGGCAGCCCAGACTTTAGCTTAATGTTCAGCTTTATTTATTGGAACTCTGAAAACACTAAATATTTTTATATTTCTAATTCCTCGACGAAAATTCATGTATATATATGTGTTTGTCAATTCTTGAAATTTGACTCTATGTTTCATCTGTTTATTTCGGTTGCTGAATAAATTACGTGTTTTTGGAATTTATATGGAATTAACTTGAGGTAAAACGAAGATTTACTGTATATGGGGTCGACCTGAGGACTGTCGTGACCCCAGACACTCACTGTGTCTCTACCTGATTAGTCAAGACTCGCAAAGTATTATATAGCAGCCCGTCCTCCTAAGGTTTCCCAACATCAAGGATCTGTCGTTCTAAAGTCCCATTATCCTAACCTTGCAGAGGACCCAAAGCAGAAAACGGGAGAGTAAGAAAATTTAGTGACCCGCTACCATTTTCTAGTACAACAATGTTTGGTCTTTGGTAGAGTATACGTCAAAATGCGACGTTCTATTTGGAGGACGGGTTGTATATAGACCTTCACCTCAACACTAAGTGACACTAAGAACCTTTATCTGAAGGAAGTGATAACCTTATTTTAAGAATGAAAACGTTGACTCGTGTCAAGGCTGTTATGACCTCTGGGTCATCAGAGGTCACCAGTGTGTTTACTTATGTTGGCATTAATCAACGGTTGCACTGTAGATATCACATGATCATGCATACTTCGTAGCTCGCTTACCACGTAGTCATGTATACTGTAGAGCTGACCTGACAGCCACGTAGTTATGAGCAGCTGCTGGTCCTGTAATTTTAGGTCATATATTTTGTGGAATTGGCTTGTATGGCAACGAGGTCATGTATACTCTGGAGATGTTAACCTAGTAACGATCTTGTCATGTATACTGAAAAGCTGCTTGCCTGAAAACTACATTCATTTGTACACTGCGAAGCTGGCATGTCTGGCAACCACGAAGTTCTCAATATTGTGGAACTGCTTGTCAGGTAAACCAAAAGGTCAGGTACACTGTGATGTTGGTTTTCCTGGCAACCACATGTTCATGTAACCTGTAGACGCCCTCGTCTGACAGTCACATTCTCAGGTATACTGTGGAGTTGTCAGTCTAACAACCTGCGAGCATAACCAGACCTTATAACCTGTTCTTATAACATAACTAATAACTAGCAGGTATAACCAGCCACAATGAATTGTAAATTTTATTCTGCTTTTGCCTTTGGCTCTATTTTGCTGTAACGGCCTGCAGAATTTTTTACCATAATAACTTCAATAACAGCCTTCTCAAGATAAATATATGTCATTGCAATCAGTTTTTTTTTTGTAATTGAATAAAGTATAATATTTTCCGTGTGAGATATTATGATTACGAATTGTTACCTGGCATCATGTTGCATCATGTTGCATCATGTTGCAGTTCCTTGTGTCTATTTTAAAATTTAGGAATTTATATTAATAGTTGGAGTTAGGAATTTATATTAATAGTTGGAGTTAGGAATTTATATTAATAGTTGGAATAAAGAAAAATAACCAATTTTTATTATCATTATCTTAATTATCTCACATAAAAATCTGCAGTATTATCCGGTCGTAGTGATCTCAGGTAATTGCCAACTGTAAAGAGTAGCATCAATAACTTGAAGTAATAACCTGCAAACGTTTGCCATAATAACTCGCCTTAATCACCTACAGTAATAACACATCATAATAATCTGACCCAGTAACGTGCAGAAATAACATGGATAATTCAAGGGTAATATCCAGCCAAAAAATGCTGCAACACCCTGTATAACCAGCTTTCTTAATTCCCCGCCCCAATAACCCATCCTAACTAGCCTAATAACCTTTACGTAATTGCCTGATATAATAATCAAGCACTACAATCAGTTTATGAAATTTATCAAATGATTTAACAATCAGTTGTTAAGCTATCCATATTGACATGTTTTAATAACCTGCCTCAATAATTAGTTTCAATATTTTGAATAAACACCAAGCTGGTATAACAACCTGCAAGTGCTATCATAGTAATAATGGAAGTTGTATGTTCTATCATAGTAATAATGGAAGTTGTATGTTCTATCATAGTAATAACGGAAGTTATATGTTCTATCATAGTAATAATGAAAGCAGTAGTGAAGGAACTGGTGAATCTTTGTGGAGCTCTGAGGGTCAGAGGTGGATTCCCTGCGAGAGGACCTACGTCAGATGCAGGAGCTAAAACATATGAAACAACGTCAAGAGGAAGCAAAGGGGAAGAGCAGCAGTAGCAAGTGTTCGTCTTGGAATGTCGTAGACAGGGGTCGTAAGAAAACTCGAACAAGGCCGCCTACAGATGCCCTAACGACTTCTAGCTTATTCGCCGTGTTGGAAGACGAGTGCTGTTGGGAGCCTGCAGTTCACTCGAAAGGGAAGACAACGAAGGGAGCGCAGATCCCTCAAGGTGGTCAGAAAGTAAAGGAAGTACCTAAGCGAATTTTGGTTTTGGGAGGTTCCCAGGTGAGGTATTTGGATAGAACTTTTTGTGCCAGAGATACGGGGGAACATGTTAAGGGTTTGTTATCCCGCAGTTGGAATTGGTGATATTGTTAACAACTTGAATGATATTATGGCTGGAAATTGAAAAAAAAAACGTAATTTGTATCAGTGTGAGTGGAAATGACGTAGGACAAGTTAGAAGTGAGACACTGATACAAAGGCTTAAGACAGCCAATACAATTTGTTAGGAGCAAGGGAGGAATTCCGATCATATGTGGCATTCTTCCAAGAAAGGGAGTTGGAAATGAATGGTTGTCGAGGGCACTTGGTGTCAATTACCGACTAGACAAATATTGCAAATCAAATGCAATATCATTCATAGATAACTGGGAAAACTTCTATGGAAGACATGACATGTATGGTCGGGATGGGGTGCATCTATCCAGGGCTGGAGTTGCTGCCGTTACCAACTGTGGATCCTGTGGTTGGAGGGGGTTTGTTTGGGTTTAAACTTTTAGTGGATAGTGGTATGGGAATTGATATAGAGAAAGAAGGCAATAAAAGTTTGAGTTTGTGGGGGGAAACAAATTGGCAAAATGAACAGGGAATGAGAAGGGCCTCAGAACAACAATACACTTTAATTATATTACAAGAACAGTAGGCGTCTAAGAAACAAAATAAATGATTTATAAACGAGTCGGGGGGGGGGGGGGCGGGGTACCGACTCTCCCTTCGACAACAATAACAAACCTTCCCAGCTGAGTGGAGCGTCGTCACCGACTCGAGCCATGCAACAGTTATGTAACCATATGGAGCAACTTAAACGAGCTGCCTCCCCATGTTCCGACTTCAAGCGTTTCGCTGATAATCCATGGCTCAAATTATTGACTCAGATACATGATGACCAAATGTCTATAATCCGAGAGCAGTCGGCCTTGATAATGAACCTACAGAGTGATGCTTTGGCCATGCACAAGATTAACCAAGATCTGTCTGCCAGAGTCGGCCACCTCGAACAGGAATTAAGCTCTTTTCAGATCTCGGTTACTAACTTTAAACCAGCAGAAACCTCTACGAAGCAAGAAAAGATGTTACAAAAGTTTGAGAACCATTTTAACTCCCTACAACAGCAACACACTGCAAACCAAGACGAATCAGATCAACTTAAGCTCCTTGATTCTGTCATCATCTCATCACATGATTTCCCCATGAAACTGACAGAGAAGACTGTGCTGACATCGTGATCCAGGAATTGCGTACTAAGTTGAATTATTCAATCCAAGCAAGTGACATCAAGTCAGCTTATAGAGTGGGTACGAAGTCATCTGGTTCAAATAACAGAAAAATTCGTGTGAAATTAGATAGCTGCTCCCACAAGTCAGATCTTATCACTGCTGCAGTCGCTAAGAAATCCAATGATTATGTGAACGAATGTCTAACCAGATTCAGACAAAATCTCATATTTAAACTACGTGGAATCTGCAAAAGATCCACTGCTATTAAACATTGTTTTGTGCGAGATGGTAAAATAATAGCTAGGAAGACTGACTCTGGAAAAACTTATGTCATAACCACTGAAGCACACCTCACTTCCTTCCTGGATGACTGTGGGATAACAGCGGAATAACCAGAACATAATTTGTTGTCTCACATACAACCAAAGTGTACATAAGCTCTGCCTTTTTTATTTTTATTTTTTTTTTTTTTTTGTTATCTTTGTTGTTGACATTTCTTGTTTTTTACTCTTAATTATTTGTTCTTAGTTAATCCCCTTGTCACTAAACCTAAGGTTCTTTATTACCCTGTTATATTTAAAGCACCTTTGAATTTGTTTCTTAGTAATCATTTATTGGAATTAATTAATAGTATAATTGTTTATATTATCATCTACCTCAGAATCATAGTAAAATCTTCTACATAAATATACTCTCACCCTGTTTATTTTTACACTTAGATTTATATTAGAGTAAATTTCTAGATTTACTTAGATTTATATGTCTTTTTTTGGGGGGAATTATCTATTTGAGCTCACTTTGTTTTCTTAGGTTCATACTAATTATAGGATTTTAACTAACCATTACTAAGCTAACTTTAGGATCATTTTACTTTATGATTATTATTTTTCTTATTATTTTTTATTTTACATTTATATTGTCAGTCTTTACTGATTTTTTGTTTTTTCTTTTATCTAACTTCTGTGTCCTTCCTGGCTATCTATTGGATCTTTATTTTACTGATAATTTGTTACTATTTTATGTGTATTTGCTTCTATTCTTGTGTTTTGCTATAATTACTTTGTTTTTACAGCATATTTAGTATTTAACTGTTTCTGTAATTGCTTTTCTTATTGTATCGTGATCCCTCTGCATTTCCATGCACACTGATATTGATCCTGATCAAAATCTTCTGTCTCATATCTACACCAACCAGCACATTGATCATCATTATTGCAAGTATTACACAGCACACCAGGCAAAAAACAAACTCCAAAATAGCACCTTCTTTTCAGTTTACAACCAAAATGTTAGATCACTTGGTAAACATTTTGAAGATATAAATGCATTACTCGCAGCACTAGGTACTAACTTATCGTTCATTATTTTAACAGAAACTTGGCTAAATAAAGACTATACCCAACTCTACAATTTAGTTGGTTATAAAGCCATTCACAACTGTAGGCCTAATAAAAAAGGTGGGGGCACAGATATATATTACCGAAATACATTTATCTGCAACAGTGTCATTAGTGATAGAGATGACTACTGTGAATATACTTTTGCTCAGTTTACAATTATTTCCCTCAAATCCTCCTTAACTATTGGAGCCATCTATAGATTTCCCAATACTAACATAGCTTCTTTCTCGGACAACCTAAGGAATCTTATTATAAACAACAATCTCAACAAAAACCACATCATTCTGGGAGGAGACTTTAATATTGACCTGGGTCAACAAAATTGCTCTCAAGTTGACTATTTCCTTAACAGCATGAACTCCTGTATGCTAATTCCCACAATCACGAAACCTACCCGAGTCACTCAAACATCAGCCACTACTTTGGATCACATATGGTCTAACATAACAGCTCCCCTTGTATCTGGTATAATCTACGACAGAACAAGTGACCACTATCCTACCTTTCTCATAGCGAACATGGACATTACACCACCAAAAAGCAAGAAACTTACATTCAGGTTACAGTGAATCAGCTTTAGGCAATCTTACAAATGCACTTAACAATATTAACTAGGATTCTGAACAATAATACTCAGGATATAAATTCATTAGCTAACCTCCTCCTCTCCAAAACTCTAAGCCTCTACAACCTTAATTGTCCCCTTCTTACATAGCAAGTAACTGACAAAAGATTAAACAATCCATGGCTCACAAGTGGCATTCTCAACTCAATCAACAAGAAACATGAATATGAAAAGAAACTCAGGATTGGCCTAGTTTCAAAGGAAGTAGTTAAAAGGTATTCATCAATGCCTACCAGTATCATAAGAAAGGCAAAACTTTGCCTTTCTGGCTGGCATGTCTGGCAACCTCGAAGTTCTCAATATTGTGGAACTGCTTGTCTGGTAAACCAAGAGGTCAGGTACACTGTGATGTTGGTTTACCTGGCAACCACATGTTTATGTTACCTGTAGAAGCCCTCGTCTGGCAGTCACATTCTCAGGTATACTGTGGAGTTGTCAGTCTAACAACCTGCGAACATAACCAGACCTTATAACCTGTTCCTATAACATAACTAATAACTAGAAGTTATAAATAGCAGAAATTATTTGCCCAAATAACTTGTAAAATTCTTGCTGGTCCTTTCGCAATATTTTGCTGTAACAGCCTGCAAAAATTGCTTATAATAATTACTACAATAACAGCCTTCAATTATTACTCGAGTAATAACATTCTGAAATATTTTTTCTCAAGAGAATGATTAAAGTTATAAGGTCATCCTGTCCTGATAACCTCACTAAAACTTTACAATAATAGCCTGTTGTAAAATAACCCTAAATAAACACGTACTGTAATAGGCAGGCGATGAGTCACAATAACGTGGGTATAGTATGATGACCAGACCACACACTAGAATGTGAAGGGACGACGACGTTTCGGTCCGTCCTGGACCATTCACAAGTCGACTTGAGAATGGTCCAGGACGGACCGAAACGTCGTCGTCCCTTCACATTCTAGTGTGTGGTCTGGTCATCACGTACTGTAATACCCTTTTGTAACAATAACACTTATTAATAACCTATGTTACGAATCCATATATTTGATTCTAACATTCATCATGATAAATATGTCTGTCCATTATTTTTCTTCCTAATTTATTTAAATAAAAGATTGTATCCAGTTGTGTTCCAGTATGTATATATATATGTTTGATTTAAATGTAGCATGCTGTAGTGTGCCTGTATTGAATATTTTGTTAATGCTCTTGCATGTTCATTCCTGTGGGGGGAGACTGTGGCATCTCATGGAGGTTGACCATATTTGGGATGTTTCAGTATGCCTGCAGTGTATCAAGCTAGTGTCACTTATTCACCCTTGTAATTAATCTTGTTTATTGAATGTACTTAATTTCTTATTTACACCTTAGCAGTGTTAGAGGCATATAAGTTAGTTGTAATTATGTTCTTTAGTATTACTCTCTGATAGCAAAGTATCTAGAGGTTTCATGTGGGCTTTATAGTTGATAACTTGTAGACGCCATGCCGTGCATGCTCGAGCAACGCAGTCGCGGGGGTGGAACTGGCGGGCATGGACGTGTTGGGAGTTAAGTCTGTGGTCCCTGTTATTGCTCAATAACATAGTTGATTTCCTGGTTAGACCATTATGTGCATACCAATCTATCCATTTAAGTCGTAATATATTGACCAGTGCTTGTATAATCTGCTTGTATATAAGCACTGTATATATAATGTAAATCTATCTCAATTTTTAAGAAAAGAGATAGATCACTTTCGTCAAACTATCGGCCAATTAGCCTAACGTCTATTGCGGGAAAGTTACTTGAATCGATAATTGCAAATATAATTCGTCTTCATATTGAAAAACATAAATTAAAAAATGAGTCGCAACATGGTTTTATAAATGGCCGTTCATGTTTAACAAATTTGCTATCTTTTTATTCCAGCATAGTTGAGACAGTTGATAGTGGTAAGGATTGTGATGTTGTGTACCTTGACTTCAGCAAAGCTTTTGATACAGTGCCACGTGAAAGACTGATTAAAAAAAAATGGCTCATGGTATTGGGGGTGCTATATTAAGTTGCATTAGGGTATGGCTATTCCAAAGGAAACAGAGAGTTAGTATAAATGGCGTTAAGTCAGAGTGGGATAATGTTGTTAGTGGAGTGCCTCAAGGCTCTGTCCTGGGACCTCTGTTGTTTATAATATATATAAATGATTTAGATTCAGGTTTGAGTAGCAACATTTGCAAATTTGCCGATGAAACAAAAATCAGTAAGGAAATTAACATGGAAGAAGAATCACTATCACTTCAGGTTGATCTAAATAGGGTTTTGAAATGGTCAAAAGGTTGGCAGATGCAGTTTAATGCTGATAAATGTAAAGTTCTGAGGCTAGGTAATGAGGATAAAGTTGCTTGATACGAGCTAGATGGTGTTGAGATTGCAAAGTCGGATTGCGAAAGGGATCTGGGAGTTATGATTAGTAAGAATTTAAAATAAAAAATCAGTGCATAAATGTTCGTAATAAGGCAAATAGGACACTGGGATTTATTAATCGAAGTGTTAGTAACAAGACACCTGGCGTTATCCTTCAGCAATATCTTGCTCTGGTTAAGGCTCATTTAGATTTAGCAGTTCAGTTTTGGTCGCCGTACTATAGAATGGATATAAATTCACTTGAACGTGTCCAGCGTAGAATGACTAAGTTAATTCCCCGAATTAGAAATCTTTCTTATGAGGAAAGATTAACAAAGCTTAAATTGCATTCACTGGAAAGGCGAATAGTTAGGGGTGACTTGATGGAGGTTTACAAGTGGATGAATGGACATATCAAGGAGATATTAATAGGGTATTAAAAGTATCAACACAAAACAGAACACGAAACAATGGTATAAATTTTAAAAATTTAGATTTAGGAATGACTTGGGTAAATACTTCTTCAGTAACAGGGTTGTTGATTTGTGGAACCAATTACCACGTAACGTCGTTGAGGTTAGGTCCCTTGATTGTTTCAAGTGTGGGGTGGACATGTATATGAGTGGGATTGGGTGGTCATAAATAGGAGCTGTCTCGTATGGGCCAATAGGCCTTCTGCAGTTGCCTTTATTCTTATGTTCTTATAATGATATTGTGTTGTATTCTGATGCAATAATATTTCTAGCTGCCTGTATATATTTACATGTTCATTTATATATTTATATATGTCCATTTATATATTTATATGTTCTTTGTTACCCTTACTTAATGGTTACCCTTAATGGAGTAACATTATTATAGCAATAATGGAAGGATTAGTGAAGGATTTGATGAATCTAGTTGGAACTCTGAGAGCAGAGATGGATTCCCTACTGGAGGAAGTACGACAGCTGAAACATCGGGAAGAAATGAAGGAGACCAATATTAACAAGACCTCGTCGTGGAAAGTCGTTAAGGACAGGGGTCTTAAGAAGACCTTGACAAGGCCGCCTACAGACGCCCTAAGGACCTCAAATTCATTTGCCGTGTTGGAAGACGAGTGCTGTGGTGAGAATGCAGTTCACTCGAAACGGAAATCAACGAAGAGCAATGAAGCACAGGCCCCTCAAAGTGCTCAAAAAGTTAAGGAGGTACCTAAACGAATTTTGGTTGTGGGAGATTCCCAGATGAGGTATTTAGACAGGACGTTTTGTGCCAGAGATAATGGAAACAGGTTAAGGGTCTGCTATCCGGGAGCTGGAATTGGAGATATTGTTGACAGTATGAAAGATATTATGAGGGGAAATGGGAACAAACCCATTATTTGTATTAGTGCGGGGGGTAATGATGTTGGACGAGTTAGGAGTGAGGAACTGATAAAGAAATTTAACAAAGCCATGGAATTGGTTAGGAGCAAGGGAGGAATCCCGATCGTATGTGGCATTCTTCCGAGAAAGAGTGTGGGGAATGAATGGATATCGAGGGCACTTGGTGTCAATTGCCGGCTGGAAAGATATTGCAAATCAAATGCAATATCTTTCATAGACAACTGGGATCACTTCTATGGAAGAAATGAAATGTATGCTCGTGATGGGGTGCATCTATCGAGGGCTGGGGTTGTTGCTGTTGCGAACTCGTTGGAACCAGTGGTTAGAGGTGTTTGTTTGGGTTTAAACTGTTAGTAGATAGAGGTATGGGAATTGATTTGGAGGAAGGAAGTAATAAAAGTATGTGTTTGTTGGGGAAACAAATTGGCAAAATGATCAGAGCAAGAGAAAGGTCTCAAAATAACAATTTACTTAGGGTATATTACACTAACAGTAGAAGTCTAAGAAATAAAATAAAGGAATTGAATGCTCTTGTCTGCACAGAAAAAATACATATTATCGCGCTTACCGAAACGTGGATGAATGTAGAAAATAGAGAACTATTAGCTGAATATCAAATAAATGGATTTAAACTATTTCACACAGATAGATATATAGTAACACACTTAAGAATTATTCAGTAATAAACACAAACTCGTCCTTCACCTATGGTAAAGGAAAGTCAACTTGGAAGGATTCAATTTACATGAGATTAAGGTTAGGATACAAATATATCTGGCAATACGGAGTTGATGTCAGTGAAAAAGATAAGGATTGTAAATTATGTAGTATGCCGCACGCCCACACCTTAGAACATTATGTATTAGAGTGTCAACTTATTGATAACTATAGAAATAAGGAAATAAGTAATGTACCACATCAAATTGTTTGTATGTGTGATAATGGTATGATAGACAGTATACTTAGGAGCTACAAAAATTTTGCCCCAAGAGTGTAACAATTGTATGCTGTACTTACTATATTAACCTGCAATGTTAAATGGGATTCTTGTAATGTTAATTGTCTATTTGTACTTACTGAATTTGTGCGCCCCTTGAGGGACTTGCAGTAGAGGGGGTAGAAATAGCCTAAGTTATTCTTTCCCTTTGAAATGTATTTTTTTCTTGTCTCAATAAACATACTTGACCTTGAACTGTAAATATTTGTGGCTTCCTGACCATAAAGTTACCGCCGCAGTCGAGGGTAAGAGACCGGATGTACCCCATATACAAGCCGCACTAGCTATTAGTTCATAAAAGCTGACAACTTACCCAGATAAACATTACTTCCTAATTGTATATATATGCAAATAATACAATTGAAATGTTTAAAACGTGATTATATATATGTATGATGTGGACAGTTTTTAATGTAATTTTTTCTCCTGATATTCGGGTTCTTTATTATGCTTCATCTTGAGGCAAAGCCCAATACCTTACGCCATATTGATGCTCTGTCCACAGATCATTCTCTCTCTCTCAAATCATATACATTGATGGTTTCCTACACCGCCACACGGGTGCAGCTGCAAGTGCAGTTGCCTCTACCCATCAAACAGAACTATTTGCCTTGCTTGTTACACTAAAATGTGTACAAGTGTGTGTGTCTATGTATGTATTAACACGATGTACTGAACGGGGTGAGAATAGCTTGAGCTACCTCATCCCTTTGTGTATATTTTACCTCAATAAACTTATTTCAATTTCAGTTTCAATTCAAGTCTCCAAACTTGATGCATTAAAAGTGATTTTCTACCATCCTGCATTAATTGTAAGTGATTTCTATCATCCTTAATTGCGCGCAACTCTCTAAGACACAATTGTAACATGACCGTGTCCGAAGCTAGACAGAGAAAAACACAACATTATTAATGATGGTAACATAATCCATTTCATGTGAATTCCATCTTCGTTGACCTCCGAAACTTGAGGAATGGTCCAGAAAATAGCTACTAAAGTTTAAGTTAAGTGTGAAGATACTTTAGTTGATACTTAGATACTTCCAATAAGTGTAAACATAAGTGCTGACGATGCTACCTTCATCTATTCAGACCCCAACCCAAACGCACTATATAATAATGAAAATAACAGATTTAAAAAGTCCACTCATGGATGTAAACTAACAAACTCACATTAAACATACAAAAGACTGACTACTATTTTTGTTAGGAAGTAAATCCTGAAACTAAATTCAACTTCAGATAGACAATGTTAACATTAGCAATAATGATTATGGAAAGTTCCCTGACCTATACATAGACAAGAGACTGAACTTCAGCATCCACATACAACACATATGTGGGTGTTATATGTGTGTGGTGAGAGAGAGTGAGAGAGTATTCACCTAGTTGTGCAGGCGCGGGTTGAACTCTGCTCATTCGGCCTGCCTCTTAACTGTCAATCAACTATTACTGACTACTTACTAACTAATTTTTTTCTCTCGCACACACACACACACACACACACACACACACACACACACACACACACACACACACACACACACACACACACACACACACACGCACGCACACACACACACACACACACACACACACACGCACGCACACACACACATTGAAACAGAGGATTGAATTGAAACAGAGGACACTGGAAGACAGAAGAGTAAGGGGGGACATGATCACAACCTACAAAATCCTCAGGGGAATCGACCGGGTAAACAAGGACGAACTTTTCAACACTGGTGGGACGCGAACAAGGGGACACAGGTGGAAGCTGAGTACCCAAATGAGCCACAGAGACGTTAGAAAGAACTTTTTCAGTGTCAGAGTAGTTAGCAAATGGAATGCATTAGGAAGTGATGTGGTGGAGGCTGACTCCATTCACAGTTTCAAATGTAGATATGATAGAGCCCAATAGGCTCAGGAATCTGTACACCAGTTGATTGACGGTTGAGAGGCGGGACCAAAGAGCCAGAGCTCAACCCCCGCAAGCACAATTAGGTGAGTACAATTAGGTGAGTACACACACACACACACACACACACACACACACACACACACACACACACACACACACACACACACACACACACACACACACACACACACACTCACACACACAAACACACACACATACACACACACACACACACACACACACACACCAGGAAGACATTTACAGAGAGTAAGGAATTAATTACGTATCTGGGAGCTAGTTAAGTGGTGTGGGATTTATATCTTGAGATTTATATCAGCTGTATACAATGTTCACAACAGAGCAATGTATAATCATTTCATTGTATACAATACATTTTGGTGAAATCCCACGGTATTCCTAGACCAGAATCATAAACATCTCTGACTTCCCACAGCAAGGCGCCGGGCACCGCGGGCTCCAGGCATGTGGATTTATGTTTATTTCTCAGAGCAGTAAACAGCCTGCGGCAAAGCTACCCATATGTGTAGAGCTCAGTACTACAGATGAAGAACAACAACGTAAACATTTTTGACGTTGATTAGCTTGCTCAAACACCACTAATTTCCATTAAATAAATATAGACAAAACATTTCTGCTACAGCTAACTGCTTCTGCTAACTATACCCACCTCCGGCAGCAGCTTGTCGAAGGCGGAAGTGGAGTCTAGGCCGTTTGTCATGAAAATTATAGTGTGATGGCTCTTATTTTTATTATGGGTACATAATAAGATTATGCCTTTATTCTTAATTTATATTACAATGCTGGTAAAATACACTTCTTGATGAGTATGGAGTACAAATGAACTCATTGTGTACCCTATATTCATAGGATGAGTATAGGGTACACAATAAACTACCACTCACATCATGGGTATGGGTTGCACAAGAAACTATCGGAGAGCAGAGTATGGAAAGCAAAGTAAACAAAGATTCACACGATGAGAAAGGGTTGCACAATATCCTATGACTCACAGGATGAGTATGAGGTGCATAATAAATTACCATTCATTGGATGAGTATGGGTTTCACAATAAACTAAAGGTAACAGGATGAGCATGGGTTGCACAAACTATTGGTAACAGGATGGGTATGGGTTGCACAATAAATTACTGCGCTAAGATGAGTGTGAGTAGGATATATATATATATATATATATATATATATATATATATATATATATATATATATATATATATATATATATATATATATATATATATATATATATATATATATATATATATATATATATATATGCGAACAAGCCTGAATGGTCCCCAGGACAATATGCAACTGAAAACTCACACCCCAGAAGTGACTCGAACCCATACTCCCAGAAGCAACGCAACTGGTATGTACAAGACGCCTTAATCCACTTGACCATCACGACCGGACATAATGAGGTGATAGCCGAGGCTATTTGAACCACCCCACCGCCGGCACTCGGATAGTTATCTTGGGCATAGCATTTTACCAAATCACCTCATTCATGAGGTGATGTGTAGTGCGTTGCTTCTGGGAGTATGGGTTCGAGTCACTTCTGGGGTGTGAGTTTTCAGTTGCATATTGTCCTGGGGACCATTCAGGCTTGTTCGCATTTGTGTTCCTCACGTGTGCCCCAAAGAATGAGGTGATTTGGTAAAATGCTATGCCCAAGATAACTATCCGAGTGCCGGCGGTGGGGTGGTTCAAATAGCCTCGGCTATCACCTCATTATGTCCGGTCGTGATGGTCAAGTGGATTAAGGCGTCTTGTACATACCAGTTGCGTTGCTTCTGGGAGTATGGGTTCGAGTCACTTCTGGGGTGTGAGTTTTCAGTTATATATATATATATATATATATATATATATATATATATATATATATATATATATATATATATATATATATATATATATATATATATATATATATATATATATATATATATATATATATATATATATTATTAAATATGACCGAAAAAGTAAGATTAATAATTCTAACACGAATTTTCTCAATCTTTCGTACATTACGCTTCACTGTTGGAGGTAAATCAAAAATCACTTCTCCAAAATTCATTTTTATTTCTAGTCTGACGCGACACGGGCGCGTTTCGTAAAACTTATTACATTTTCAAAGACTTCACAAATACACAACTGATTAGAACGTATCTCTGATTTTATATCTACATTTGAGTGAGGTGGTAAGGGTGATGTGGCATTAACACAAGACAGAACAGGAGGGGATATTAATAGGGTATTAAAAGTATCAACACAAGACAGAACAGAAACAATGGGTATTGAATAGAAGTGTTTGTAGAAAGCCTATTGGTCCATATTTCTTGATGCTTCTATATTGGAGCGGAGTCTTGAGGTGGGTAGAATATAGTTGTGCAATAATTGGCTGTTGATTGCTGGTGTTGACTTCTTGATGTGTAGTGCCTCGCAAACGTCAAGCCGCCTGCTATCGCTGTATCTATCGATGATTTCTGTGTTGTTTACTAGGATTTCTCTGGCGATGGTTTGGTTATGGGAAGAGATTATATGTTCCTTAATGGAGCCCTGTTGCTTATGCATCGTTAAACGCCTAGAAAGAGATGTTGTTGTCTTGCCTATATACTGGGTTTTTTGGAGCTTACAGTCCCCAAGTGGGCATTTGAAGGCATAGACGACATTAGTCTCTTTTAAAGCGTTCTGTTTTGTGTCTGGAGAGTTTCTCATGAGTAGGCTAGCCGTTTTTCTGGTTTTATAGTAAATCGTCAGTTGTATCCTCTGATTTTTGTCTGTAGGGATAATGTTTCTATTAACAATATCTTTCAGGACCCTTTCCTTCCTTAACAACACTCCTCTTGTACAAGAGGAGTGTTGTTAACGCATACGTCGACCGTGCTCTCAGCCACAGCTCAGAATGGAAGCAAGTCGACGAAGAACTCTGTAGGGTAAGGCAGGTCCTAGTCAATAACGGCTTCTCCAATGGTTTCATCGAAGACATCATAAGAAGGAAAGTGAATAGCCATGCAACCTCTGAAGAGACAACTAACACAACACCTATACCCCCTATTAGACTATTTTACAGGAACTTCTTTTCCACAGCTCATAAAACGGAGGAAAGGGTCCAGAGATACGTTCTAATCAGTTGTGTATTTGTGAAGTCTTTGAAAATGTAATAAGTTTTACGAAACGCGCCCGTGTCGCGTCAGACTAGAAATAAAAATGAATTTTGGAGAAGTGATTTTTGATTTACCTCCAACAGTGAAGCGTAATGTACGAAAGATTGAGAAAATTCGTGTTAGAATTATTAATCTTACTTTTTCGGTCATATTTAATAATATATGTCTACAGGAAAGACTGCTACCAAAATATACTAATATATATATATATATATATATATATATATATATATATATATATATATATATATATATATATATATATGTATATATATATATATATATATATATATATATATATATATATATATATATATATATATATATATATATATATAATAATTAGGAAGTAATGTTTATTTGGGTAAGTTGTCAGCTTATATGAACTAATAGCTAGTGCGGCTTGTATATGGGGTACATCCGGTGTCTTACCCTTGACGGTACCCTCCTTACCCTTATCCGCGGCGGTACCTTTATGGTCAGGAAGCCACGGATATTTACAATGGGGCTCGGTCAGTCAATATGATTCCTTTGACATCACTCAACTTATGTATTCTGTTCTCGTATTGACATTTTGAATGATATCAAGAATATTTTGAATATCTTCTGCCATAGATGGTGCTGTAGTTGATTGTTGTTCATGACCTGTCCAGTGGGTCGAGACTGGTCTCATTAGCATCTCTCAGATTAGTGGGAAGAAATTCTTGCTGCAAGAATGTGTGTTCTCAGAGCTAACTAGGGTAACTGAAATACTTGTTTCCTAAATAAATACTTTAATTGTAAATATTTGAAAATATATGGTATGTTTCCGAATTTCTGATGATATAAAACATATTGTGGTTTATAATTAATTTCATATTAATAGTGATCCTATCCTGCATCATAATTTACATATATATCTACTTCTGTTTTGTGTATTAAAATGACTACTTTTTATGTTAATTTCTTTCTGTAAATGATGATGATGATAAAGTTCAATAAATGTAAGTAAGAACATAAGAATGAAGGTAATTGCAAAAGACTTATTGGCCCATACGAGGCAGCTCCTCGTATGGAGCTGCCTTTGATAAGTAATTACCAAAGAAGGCACCAAGCCGGGAAGGCTGTGTAGCACAATCAAATAAGTCAACTGCTCCTGAAGAGGACGGTATTACTTACACTTTACTGAGATTAGTCTCACAAGTACCAGGTAATCCACGTTTAGTGTTGTACAGAATGAGTTTAAGTGAAGGAGTATTACCTGATGATTGGACAGTGTCATTGTTCCCATCCCCAAAGCACACTCAGATAATTATAGACCCATATCTCTAACATAATTTTGTCTATTAGCACAGTTTTCGGCGTGAAGGCAATGAGTAGATCTCGGCAATACAAGAAGTTTCAAGCTAAACTTTCTAATATGCTACATTCACCTGAGGTCCGTAGAAGAGCGAAATCTGATTATGCATTTTGGTTCTACAAGGTAGCCAACTCCATCAAAATATTAAATATGTACCCAACTCAATTAACGATTAATCAACCAATTACTCCATGGGATAACTTGGATCTAGCAGTTGATTTTGTAAATGCACCCAAAAAAGATAGTGTGCACTCTACATTATTAAAACAGTTAACACTGAAAGCATCACTGAGAGTACTCAAGGTGTGGGTAACGATGTTTATCAGTTCTATACCGACGGTTCTGTAGAAGAAGGTGGACGATGTACCGGATGCGCATGTAATATATTTGAACAATCTTCTCTCGTACATACAGCAATGAAGCGCGTCAATGACTGGGCAAGTACAACTCAAACCGAACTTGCAGGCATATACCTTGCCACGGAATTTTTAAAAGACAAAGGCAGTGGACTTATATACTGTGATTCGCAGAGTGCACTCCTGGTATTGAACGCACATAGTAGTGACACCCAGAAAATAGTCAGTGATATTCGAATGAATATTTTAGCTGCCAAAGAAAAGAGATTTGAAATTAAGTTAAATTCCTATGGATACCATCACATGTTGGCATCTCAAGGCATGACACTGTTGATATGCTTGCAAAGACAGCCTGTAGAAAACCAGTGGTAGAAATTGATATGGGTGTTTCATTAGCAGTGACAAAGAGAATACTTAAGCAAACATCTATGAAAATCTCACCGACCTAACAAATTCACAAAGACCTGAAAGTTGTAGCATTAAATATTATGATAGATATCATGCGGAGACATTCACATACAGGATTAATGGAACAAGAACCCAGCAATGTGATGTTATAGTGGCCAGAATACGCTTGGGATATAGACGTATCTGGCAGCTTTCTCAAAACCCAAATGTCGAGTATACAATGTGTCAACTTTGTGAAAGAGAAAATATGCACTCCCTTGAACATTATATTGTAGAATGTCCCATACTGACTGACTTTCGCCCTCATGGGCTAAGGTATGCTGAACTGTGTAATTACTATTTGAGTACTGGAACACTTGATGATATATTGGACTTGTACCCTAGATTGACCATGTAACGTATCAATTATACAATGAATGTATGTGATGTAACTCTATAACCTGAGCTTGTGAAAGCACCTTAATCACCTTCAGTGATTAAGTGCTTAATTGCACACTAGTTTCTCTATCAGTTATCTCACCTTGTCAGAGTAAAAGAGACAAATATATGTGTATGTATGTGTGTATATATGTATGTATATATATGTATATGTACGCATATGTCTGTGTGTGTATATGTATGTGTATAAAGTATATGCGGAAGCTGATCAGAATTCCATTTCACCTTTGTAAATGCACGTTAATGACACTATGTAAAAGACACATCGAACACTTTATGTAGGGCATACGTAAATCTGTGTATTTATGTATTTACGTATGTAGCTTAGCCTAGCATTTTAAAAGCACTACAATCACCTTCTGTGGTTGATTGTTCAATAAATCCCTGAACTATATGTTTAACAAATCTCTAACCCTGTCCATGGAGTGAGTTAGTTTAGTTCTTATATTATGCACCCCATACCCATCTTGTGGGCGGTAGTGGAAAGGGTTAGAGTCCATGGCGGACAGAAGAAAATGTATATATGCTGGTTAGCATTGTTAATGTGTGGCCACGTCTGTGGTAGAAAATATTACAATAAATCAAATAAAGGTATTATTGAAACTTTATAGGAAAACATTAAATCCTAAATATATCTTTAATATTATACTTGAAATATTGTATACTTTGCTCTTTCCTTCGTACTTCTGCACCTGCTGGCAAGTGGTTCGGTGCAGTGTGCAGGTGATGTTCATTACTGGGTGAGCTGGCAGGTGGTGCTCACCTGCCAGCTCACCCAACGAAAATTTGGTTTTTAATACACTTACACATTTATTGGGTCTTTCCTTCACCTTCATTGAAGCACTAGGGTATTACAGTAAGTGTTTTAATTATAATATTTATTAACGTTATTATTTTTAATTTTTATTATTATTAGTATTATTATTAACAGGAGAGGAGTGTGTGTGTGGGGGGGGGGGGTGTAATGGTTCACATGTCCACATCCCAATGCCCCCCCCCCCTTCCACCACTGGGGGTGCAGGGGTGTACAATAAACTATACCCACCTCCGGCGGCAGCTTGTCGAAGGCGGAAGTGTAGCCTAGACAATTTGTCATGATAATTAGTGATGGCTCTTATTTTGATTATGGGTCCGTAATCCAGTTAAGCTTTTATTCTTAATTTATATTACAATGCTGGTAAAATACACTTCTTGATGATGAGTATGGAGTACAAATGAACTCATTGTGTACCCAAGTTCAAGTTCAAGTATGTTTATTGAGATAAGCAATAAATACATCTCAAAGGGATAGAGTAGAGCAAGTGAGGGGTCATTTTTACGTTTTTTTCATCAAGTCCCTGTTAATATGGGAGAACACTGTGTCTATGCTTAAGGCACAACTCTCCTAAACACGAGAGTGAAGTATACATCTTTAGAACACTTTCCCACCAGGAGACTCGAACCCTACCTGACTCGAACTCGGTGGGAAAGTGTTCTAAAGTTGTGTACTTCACTCTCGTGTTTAGGAGAGTTGTGCCTTAAGCATAGACACAGTGTTCTCCCATATTAACAGGGACTTGATGAAAAAAACGTAAAAATGACCCCTCACTTGCTCTAGTGCTCTTGGGAGGTGGTAGTCTTTGGAGTGTATAAATACTCCGAAATTACCATCTCTTTTAAGGGTCTGAGCAGGTGGTGGAGTGGGTTAAGGCGTACCTGTTATGCCAGTTGCTGGAAGGCTTCTGTGCTGGCTAGGGTTCGAGTCTCCTGGTGGGAAAGTGTTCTAAAGTTGTATACTTCACTCTCGTGTTTGGGAGAGTTGTGCCTTAAGCATAGACACAGTGTTCTCCTATATTAACAGGGACTTGATGAAAAAAACGTAAAAATGACCCCTCACTTGCTCTAGTGCTCTTGGGAGGTGGTAGTCTTTGGAGTGTATAAATACTCCGAAATTACCATCTCTTTTAAGGGTCTGAGCAGGTGGTGGAGTGGGTTAAGGCGTACCTGTTATGCCAGTTGCTGGAAGGCTTCTGTGCTGGCTAGGGTTCGAGTCTCCTGGTGGGAAAGTGTTCTAAAGTTGTATACTTCACTCTCGTGTTTGGGAGAGTTGTGCCTTAAGCATAGACACAGTGTTCTCCCATATTAACAGGGATTTGATGAAAAAAACGTAAAAATGACCCCTCACTTGCTCTAGTGCTCTTGGGAGGTGGTAGTCTTTGGAGTGTATAAATACTCCGAAATTACCATCTCTTTTAAGGGTCTGAGCAGGTGGTGGAGTGGGTTAAGGCGTACCTGTTATGCCAGTTGCTGAAAGGCTTCTGTGCTGGCTAGGGTTCGAGTCTCCTGGTGGGAAAGTGTTCTAAAGTTGTGTATGTATATATATATATATATATATATATATATATATATATATATATATATATATATATATATATTTATACCATTTAGATTCATACCATATATGTTTTAGTAAGCCTAATCTATCTTTACTGAATATAATCTATAGTTTATAATTTCAGTCCTTGCACTGAATTTTCCTCGGACTTTAAACTAATCCCCTGACATCCCACAATATCTCCTATATACCCGGCTATATATACTATATACTATATATCCTGTACTACGTTTTTGCTCTATGTGTTTGTATAAAAATGTTCTTAGTGTAATAATTTCACACCTGCATACAATGCCATGTTACATATATTTTACAATTTATCGACAACTTTAACCCAACTGAATATACATATATATTTTTTTTCTTCCAATAATATAGCAGTTGCTTGAAATTAACAATCTGGTCAATCAGGCTGTTGGATGCAACTCTTCTCAGTTTTGATATACGAGTTACAGCCTGGTTGATCACATCCAAAATTTAAGTTATTTCCAGATGCAGTCCTTAAATTTTTAACTTTGCTATCTTTAGTGTTAATTTAGATTATTTCATAATTTAAATAATATATTTAATTACTGTAGTACATTTGTACAACAATATAACTTTTAATTTTTGCAGCATAGGTGATTTGAATACAAGTATTTTATTAGAAATTATTTCCTTCAGATCTTCAGGGAAAATTCCTGAGGAGATGCACAAACTGCACCCAATGTGTGCATGACCGAAGCAATGTTTGCAAGTTCTGCCTGTGTGACTTCCGAAACAGTAGAGAATTAATGAAAAAAGAAGAGGATGCCTGTTTTCTACTTTAAGGCATGAAGGCTTTAGAAGGAAATACAGCAAGCCGGGTTCTACGAAGGATTGAAAATCAGGTATTGAAGTTTGTCTACATCTGTTGTATTCATTTGTATTCTTCTTATGCTGAACTTGCTTGATAAGGCATAGAATCAACATGAATAATACTGTACAGTACTTAGATACTATTTGTTTATTTATTTATATACAAAATGGCACACTGGGATTATGAGAGTACATAGCAGTGATCTTTTTATATTCTTGTAAAGCCACTAGCACACATAGCGTTTTGGGCAGGTCCTTAATCTAACAGATAATTTTAAGTAGGCAATTTCAAGCAAAATTGAAAAAAATTTGGCTGGTACATTGTAAGAAAGTTTTACAAAGATTACTAGGTACATTAAAGTAAAATTTGAGGGTTATCAACATATACATTGTAGCATAATTTGAGAAATATTTCAAGGTATAATACAGTACGATACGCATTCAATATAAAAACCATAATATAAGGTGATAGCAATGATTACAATGGAAAAGTTGTATGGTTTAGATACATATATTCTGGCATTGGGTTTCATAAGATACAGAGCGAGTTTAATGCACTAGTTAGGAAACTATGAAGATGAAATTAGGTACATTTTGGTTTTATTTTTTTTAAATGGCAACAGTTGGACAGCCTTTAAATTTTTAGGGAGTGAGTTCCATAGACAAGGTCCCTTTATTTGCATAGAGTATTTACACAGAATAACTTTGACTCTGGGGATATCAAAGATATTTATTTATGGTATTGTGATTCTATTATGGGGTCTATTGCATGTGCCCAGCTATGCTTCAAACATTTATTTTGTTGCATTTTCCCAGATAGTGTTATTGTTTATATATTATTTTATTTTCAACTGATATATCTGCGTGGCTGTGGGTATCAATCACATATATATATATATATATATATATATATATATATATATATATATATATATATATATATATATATATATATATATATATATATATATATATGTGTGTGTATATCACGAAAATAAACACGTGATTAAGAATGTGACAATGTCAGACACGGAGGAAAAATGAAACAGGAAATTTCCTTAAGTACTTTCGTATATTAAATACATCTTCAGAAGGTCCAAAGATGTCCAAAGGTCCAAAGATGGACCTTCTGAAGATGTATTTAATATACGAAAGTACTTAAGGAAATTTCCTGTTTCATTTTTCCTCCGTGGTCTGACATTGTCATATATATATATATATAATATATATAATATTTGTGTCATCTGCCAACTTTTATGCTGTGGTTTGTAATATTCTCATCTCTGTCATTGATGTATATGGCAAAAAGAGTGTGGCCCAAAGCAGCATTATGTCTTAACATAATAGGTCCATAATGGGTCCAAGGGCCCATAAGGTCTTAACAGCATTATGGGCCCTTGGGCAAACCAGTGTGCTGGGTCCCCTATGACACCCACTTTATGGGTGAGACACCCACCCCATTTATTCCATGTGCCTGCATTTTTTTTTTTTGGCAGTAATTCATGTAGAACCTTTTCAAAGGTTTTAGCAAAATCCACATATACTACATTAACCGAAAGTTCTTTGAGTAGCTGGTTACCGGTTTTCAAAATGTGAGCAGGTTTGTAAGGCAGGATGAATTTATAACAAACCAATGTGTCGATTTTTTAAGATTCTTTGCTGAAAGATGGTGAATGATTTCCTCCCTTAAGATTCTCTCCATGGCCTTACAGATGTGTGATGTCACACTGATTGGACGGTAGTTCTCTGCTGAGCTCTTTTCCTTTTTTGAAAATAGAGGTGACATTTGCATATTTCGGATCTTGGTACAAACTTTGATAGAGAGACTTCCCTAACACATCTTTGCTACACATCCCATCCATACCATTCCCCTTACTGTTACCTTCCTCTAAGAATTTGCTCATCGCCTCTCTTTTGCCTCAATGCTCGTGCCTCCCTTGCTCCCTTACGGCTCACCATAGCCAGTGCTACTTGGAGCTTTTTGTTTTGAGTAGCTGAATCTAAAACCTTCCTCCCATCACAATCAATTTTATAATGGTCCAGGATGGACCGAAACATGGTCATCTCCTAATTTTCTGGTGTCTGGTTTATTCTTCATAAGAATAAAGGTAACTTCATAAGGCCTATTGGCCCTATTGGCCTATTTTTATTCCATCATCTAGTTTTGGCATATATAATGGCTCTAACTTCTCCTTGTTGCTCTTGATCTTCAGTTCTGGGAACCACTTAGTAACATGTCTTACTATCTTTCCAAGTTTGTACATGTACTTCTTAAGATATGGGCACCATACAACTGCTGCATATTCTAGCTTTGGTCTAACAAAAATCATGAACAATTTATTTAGTATTTCTCCATGAATGTATTTAAAAGCAATTCTAAAGTTCGAAAGTGTAGCACAACCTCCTGGCACAATGAACTTTATGTGGTCCTCATGTGACAGTTTTCTATCTAGAACCACCCCTACACGTCTTTCTTTATCAGAATTCTTTATAGAATTTTCACATAATTTATAGGTTGTGTGGGGTTTATGTTCTCCTATTCCACATTCCATAACATAGCATTTATTCACATTAAATTCCATTAGCCAAGTGGTGCTCCATATTTTGTCTTCCCTATTATCTTAGTATCATCAGCAAACATGTTCATATAATTATGTATTCCATCTGGTAGATAGTTTATCAAGAAAATGAACATTATCAGTGCCAGAACTAAATCCTGTGGTACTCCACTTGCGACATTTCTCCAGTCCGATGCCTTGCCTCTGATCACTGCCCTCATTTTTCTATCAGTTTGAACATTTTTCATCCATGTTAGAAGCTTACCTGTCACCCCTCCAATATGTTCCAGTTTCCAGGAAAAACTCTTATGTGGAATTCTGTCGAAAACCTTTTTTAGGTCGAGATAGATGCAGTCAACCCAACCATCTCTTTCCTGTAATATCTCTGTTGGTCGATCATAGAAACTGAGTAAATTTGTTACAGAGGATCTTCCAGATCGAAAACCATACTGTCTGTCTGATATTATATCATTTCTCTCCAATTGTTCTACCCATTTAGTTTTAATTATTTTTTCCAATATTTTGACTGTTACACTTGGCCAACTGCTTTGTTCTTACTTAGCTCCTTGAGCAATTTTTTCACTGTGTACGTATATACAATATTTTTATATATCTTTATTTTTTTCCAGCACGCACAAGGAAGCTTGATGCAGATAAACTTACATTAGGATCTGAAGGAGCTTCATTCATCCTACCCAAAAATTTAATGTTTCTTTATTACTAATCATGTGAGTGTTAGTTTATTGTGCACCCCATACTCATCATGTCACCCAAGCCTGCTGCAGCTGCACCCGTGGGCCGGTGTAGGGAACCATCAGTGTATATGATTTGAGAGAGAGAATGCTACTTATCCTGTGACCAGTAGTTTGTGTAACCCATACTCATCCTGTGACCAGTAGTTTGTGCAACCCATACTCATCCTGTGACCAGTAGTTTGTGCAACTTATACTCATCCTGCTACCAGTAGTTTGTGCAACCCATACTCATCCTGTGACCTGAAGTTTATTGAACAACCAACCCCATACTCATCCTGTGAGTGGTAGTTCATATATACTCCATACTCATCATCAAGAAGTGCATTTTACCAGCATGGTAATATAAATTAAGAATAAAGACTTCACTTTATTACAGATCCATAATCAAAATAAGAGCCATCTCTAATTATCATGACAAACGGCCAAGGCTCCACTTCCGCCTTCGACAAGCTGCCGCCGGAGGTGCATAGTTTATTATGCACTCCGTCACCTCCAGCCCTGGGAAGGGGGCATTGCTTTGCCGACTTTAGTCTTTATTCTTTCTTATTGGTATTGCTTATATTGCGGTGGTTATTGCTAATATTTGTCTTTCTATTTAGAGCATTTTATTGCTAATAATTTGATACCACAATGAACAATGTTGCACCAACACTTGTGTTAGCAAACTGTATGTGTTTGTCTGGTGTATTGGGTGAAGCGGGTGTGGCAATGTGTGCTCTAGCGGGTAAGGCTTCGACGACTTTAGGGGTCGTTGCGGGTGGGGCGCACCCATGTTTTGTACTTTATATTCATATGTCTGTGTACGGAATTTTATTGCGATCACAGTGATACCAAAATTATCGACGTGAAACAATTCTGGGGTTGAGTAACCTGAAAGGAGCATAAACATTTCATCGCTGTTTGGCGGTCATGGCTAACGATCGCCATAGTATTTTATTTGGTGCGGGTCTCACGTCGGCTTTGGTGAAATTTTATATAAATATACCTCTAGAAAATTTTCTTGCGAACAAATTAATACCAAAATTAAATACATTTATGGAAAATTAAGGTCAGCAGATCGAGAAGAGTATGAACATTTCAGTGTTGCCGCGCGGTGACCCGAAATGTGCAATAGTGGATAATTAACTAGCGCGATAGTGTTAATTAACTAGCTTCCAGGTACCTACCTACTTCTAGGTGAACATCAGTTCATCTAGCAGTGAGCACCACTTGCCAGCTCACCTAGTAATGAAGACCACCTGCACATCTCACCTCACCACTTGCCAGCAGGTGCAGAAGTATAATAGAGAGAGCAAAGTATACATTATTTCAATATAAGAATAAAGATATATTTAGGATTTAACGTTTTACTATAAAGTTGCAATAATACCTTTATTTGATGGTGTTACATAGCCTTCTAATAGCTGCTAATAAGACCAGTCTCGACCCACTAGACTTAGGTCATGAAGAACAGTGAACTACAGTACCATCTATCAGAGAATATTCAAAATGTTCTTGATATCATTCAAATAGTCAATACGAGAGCAGAATACCTAAGTTAAGTGATGTCAGAGGAATCATATTGACTGACTGAGTCAATGTTCCTTCCAGACCATAAGGTTACCGCCGCGGTCGAGGGTAAGGGACCGGATGTATTCAATATTCAAGCCACACTAGCTATTAGTTCATGTAAGCTGACTACGTACCCAGATAAACAGAACTTCCTAATGATATATAGGCAAAAAAGGCAGTGCTGATGTTAGCCAGCCTTGCATTCGCTGCTGATGTTATTCATTTGATGTGGGGTTTCAGGAGACAGGTTTGGCGTGATATCAACTCCAAGATCTCTCCCTCTGTCCGTTTCATGAAGGACTTCAACTCCCATTCCATCCTGTTAGGTCCCTTGCTCCCCGTTAGGAACAAAGGAGAAATCACGATCATATGTGGTATTCTTCCATGAAAAGGAGTTGGAAATGAAAGGGTATAATCAGATCCTTGTATACAACACATTGAGAAAGAATAAACATTAGGTGTTCAATGTTGTTAGATGTGGTGTACAATGCCAGTACAGCAGACAAACTAGTCCCCACTAGCGTGGTGTACAATGCCAGTACAACTAACTTACTATAGTCCGTACTAGCGTGGTGTACAATGCCAGTACAACTAACGCACAATAGTCCGTACTAGCGTGGTGTACAATGCCAGTACAACTAACGCACTATAGTCCGTACTAGCGTGGTGTACAATGCCAGTACAACTAACGCACAATAGTCCGTACTAGCGTGGTGTACAATGCCAGTACAACTAACGCACTATAGTCCGTACTAGCGTGGTGTACAATGCCAGTACAACTAACGCACAATAGTCCGTACTAGCGTGGTGTACAGTGCCAGTACAACTAACGCACTATAGTCCGTACTAGCGTGGTGTACAATGCCAGTACAACTAACGCACTATAGTCCGTACTAGCGTGGTGTACAATGCCAGTACAACTAACGCACTATAGTCCGTACTAGCGTGGTGTACAATGCCAGTACAACTAACGCACAATAGTCCGTACTAGCGTGGTGTACAGTGCCAGTACAACTAACGCACAATAGTCCCCACTAACGTGGTGTACAATGCCAGTACAATTTACACATTAGCCCACATTAGCGTGGTGTACAATGTGTGTTTACAATGTACGTGGAGGCAGAGTGGGAGGGAGGGAAATATTGCCGGTGGACCTGTGGTCAGGGGTGACTCCAGAGGTAGTGTGTACTCACCTAGTTGTGTTTGCGGGGGTTGAGCTCTGACTCTTTGGTCCCGCCTCTCAACTGTCAATCAACAGGTGTACAGGTTCCTGAGCCTATTGGGCTCTATCATATCTACACTTGAAACTGTGTATGGAGTCAGCCTCTACCACATCACTTCCTAATGCATTCCATTTGTTAACTACTCTGACACTAAAAAAGTTCTTTCTAATATCTCTGTGGCTCATTTGGGCGCTCAGTTTCCACCTGTGTCCCCTTGTGCGTGTGCCCCTTGTGTTAAATAGACTGTCTTTATCTACCCTATCAATTTCCTTGAGAATCTTGAATGTGGTGATCATGTCCCCCCTAACTCTTCTGTCTTCCAGCGAAGTGAGGTTTAATTCCCGTAGTCTCTCCTCGAAGCTTATACCTCTCAGCTCGGGTACTAGTCTGGTGGTAAATCTTTGAACCTTTTCCAGTTTAGTCTTATCCTTGACTAGATATGGACTCCATGCTGGGGCTGCATACTCCAGGATTGGCCTGACTTATGTGGTATACAAAGTTCTGAATGATTCTTTACACAAATTTCTGAATGTCGTTCGTATGTTGGCCAGCCTGGCATATGCCGCTGATGTTATCATCTTGATATGTGCTGCAGGAGACAGGTCTGGCGTGATATCAACTCCCAAGTCTTTTTCTTTCTCTGACTCCTGAAGAATTTCCTCTCCCAGATAATACCTTGTATTTGGCCTCCTGCTCCCTGCACCTATCTTCATTATATTACATTTGGTTGGGTTAAACTCTAACAACCACTTGTTCGACCATTCCTGCAGTTTGTCTAGGTCTTCTTGAAGCCTCAAACAGTCCTCTTCTGTCTTAATCCTTCTCATAATTTTGGCATCGTCCGCAAACATTGAGAGAAATGAATCTATACCCACCGGGAGATCATTTACATATATCAGAAACAAGATAGGACCGAGTACAGAGCCCTGTGGGACTCCACTGGTGACTTCACGCCAATCGGAGGTCTCACCCCTCACCGTAAGTCTCTGCTTCCTATTGCTTAGGTACTCCCTTATCCACTGGAGCACCTTACCAGCTACACCTGCCTGTCTCTCCAGCTTATGTACCAGCCTCTTATGCGGTACTGTGTCAAAGGCTTTCCGACAATCCAAGAAAATGCAGTCCGCCCAGCCCTCTCTTTCTTGCTTAATCTGTGTTACCTGGTCATAGAATTCTATTAAGCCAGTCAGGCAAGATTTACCCTCTCTGAACCCATGTTGTCGATTTGTCACGAAGTCCCTTCTCTCCAGATGTGCTACCAGGTTTTTTCTCACGATCTTCTTCATCACCTTGCATGGTATACAAGTTAAGGACACTGGCCTGTAGTTCAGTGCCTCTTGCCTGTCGCCCTTTTTGTATATTGGGACCACATTCGCCGTCTTCCATATTTCTGGTAGGTCTCCCGTCTCCGGTGACTTACTATACATTATGGAGAGTGGCAAGCAAAGTGCCTCTGCACACTCTTTCAGTACCCATGGCGAGATCCCGTCTGGACCAACTGCCTTTCTAACATCAAGGTCCAGCAGGTGTCTCTTGACTTCCTCTCTCGCAATTTCAAACTCTTCCAAGGCCGCCTGGTTTACTTCCCTTTCTCCTAGCACAGTGACCTCACCTTGTTTTGCTGTGAAGACCTCTTGGAACCTCTTGTTGAGTTCATCACACACCTCTCTGTCATTCTCTGTATACCTGTCCTCGCCTGTTCTAAGTTTCACTACCTGTTCTTTCACTGTTGTTTTCCTTCTGATGTGACTGTGGAGTAGCTTTGGTTCGGTCTTGGCTTTGTTTGCTATATCATTTTCATAACTTTTCTCTGCTTCTCTTCCCACCCTGACATACTCATTCCTGGTTCTCTGGTATCTCTCTCTACTTTCTGGTGTTCTGTTATTCCGGAAGTTCCTCCACGCCCTTTTGTTCAGTACTTTTGCTTCCATACATGCCCTATTATACCATGGATTCTTCTTTTGCTTCTCGGATTTTTCCTTTTGGGCCGGGATGTATCTGCTTACTGCCTCCTGACACTTTTGGGTGACATAGTCCATCATATCTTGTACAGACTTAGCTCTGAGGTCTGTGTCCCAAGGTATTTCACTTAGGAAGCTTCTCATCTCCTCATAATTTCCCTTTCGGTATGCCAGCCTTTTGTTTCCTAGTTCTTTTTTGGGGGGAATAATTCCTAGCTCTAACAGGTACTCAAAGTTCAATACACTGTGATCACTCATTCCCAAGGGTGCTTCCATCTTGACTTCCCTTATATCCCACTCATTTAGGGTAAATATCAGATCAAGCATTGCTGGTTCATCCTCTCCTCTTATTCTTGTTGTATCCTTGGATCCACCAAGGATCCAAGTTGGATCCTTGGTGTGATAAATTTCAGTGGTTATGGCAGGGTAAGAGAATGGTCGTCGGTGGTCTTGTGATTCAATATTTTTGGTTGTCGCCAAGTTACACTTTTTCAGGTCTATATAGTGGATAATTGATTTTCATTAATGAATTTGTTATACATGTATTACATATTTGTTCTACATACATATTGAGATTTGTAGAGTAAAAATAACTGCAAACTACTTGAACTAACTTTCCAATGCCAATACAATGGCCAGTCCTCATGTACCTAGTAATCCTTGTTTCTTTATTGTGTATTGTTATTATTATGTATTATTTTAATCTGCTTTTGTGTCAAAATTTCTTCAATGTACCTGTAAACATTTTTTTCAATTTTTTGTTAATTTATCTAAAATTTTCTGTTAGTTTAAGGACTTGCCCGAAACGCTATGCGTGCTAGTTGCTTTACAAGAATCTAAATTCAACTTCATTTCTACATTCTCTGTTAACCCCAATGTACCTTCTTGTATATAACTATAAATAAATAAATAAATGGTGTAATTATCTACAAGCAGATAATTACCTGCTTGTAGCTGACATATAATATATTCCGTGTCAGCCATAATTCACCTGAACATCGATCCAATCAATCAATTTCTTTCTTTATTATGCACCCCATAATAACCATCCCGTGGGCGGTGGTGTAAAGGGTTACAGAGGCACATAATCGGTTCAGGAACTGAACCCTCTAGTTCGTTTAGCTAAGCAAATAACAATCTTTTGACGCTAGTTACAAAATTATTAATGGTATATATACATGTACACATACTCATGCATATATGTACATATACATACGTATACATATATACATACACATACATATTTAATCACCCACACAAATACACACATCAATAATCTCTTGTGTCACAAGTGATTCAACAAGAGGCTCACAACAGTCACTATACAAGGCACTTTACATCTATGGTGAGTCACACAGTTACTAGTCTTGCTCCACACCCACCCAACTGGGCGGCAGCTTTAGTCATGTGCTCCACACCCACCCAACTGGGCGGCAGCTTTACAGTCATGTGCTCCACACCCACCCAACTGGGCGGCAGCTTTACAGTCATGTGCTCCACTCCCACCCAACTGGGCGGCAGCTTTTCAGTCATGTGCTCCACTCCCACCCAACTGGGCGGCAGCTTTACAGTCATGTGCTCCACTCCCACCCAACTGGGCGGCAGCTTTACAGTCATGTGCTCCACACCCACCCAACTGGGCGGCAGCTTTACAGTCATGTGCTCCACACCCACCCAACTGGGCTGCAGCTTTACAGTCATGTGCTCCTCACCCACTCAACTGGGCGGCAGCTTTACAGTCATGTGCTCCACACCCACCCAACTGGGCGGCAGCTTTACAGTCATGTGCTCCACACCCACCCAACTGGGCGGCAGCTTTACAGTCATGTGCTCCACACCCACTCAACTGGGCGGCAGCTTTACAGTCATGTGCTCCACACCCACC
>NC_091181.1:4353930-4378930 GCF_040958095.1 Procambarus clarkii | reverse complement strand
GTTTTTCAACTGCTTCAACCTTCTTATTTTCTTCCAGCTTATAACACATTGCATACTTTATTCCCAAAAAGACATGGTCACTTTTACCCAAGGGAGGAAGGTACTGAATGTCAAATATCTCTTCCTCCTTCCTGGTAAATATCAAATCTAGCATGGAGGGGACGTCCCCTTCCCTCATCCTCGTAGCTTGTTTAACATGTTGATACAAGAATGTTTCCAGGATGAGGTCTACAAATTTACAGGTCCAAAAACCTTCTGTTTTAGCTTCATATGCTTCCCAGTCTATGGCTTTCAAGTTGAAGTCACCGACTATCAACAGTCGTGATCTATCGTTATCCGCTCTCGCTATAATCTCTCTCATTATTGTTATAAGACCTTCACGTTTACTATCTAGCTCCTCCTTTGACCATGTGCTGCTTGGCGGTGGGTTATATGCATTTATTATCATTAGTTTATCATCCTCATGGCAGATCTCTAGTGCTATTATGTCAACATCTTGTGGATTGGCAGTCATTATTTTGTTCACCTTTAGGTGTTCTTTTACCAGCACAGCAACGCCACCGCCTTTCCTAATTTTTCTGTCCCGTCTCCAAATTGAGTAGCCCCTTGGGAATATGACCTCATTTAAAATAACATCTTCAAGTTTTGTCTCTGGGAGTGCAACAATGTCTGGTGTCTGCAGCTGTATTACATCACTTAACTCCAGTATCTTCGATCTTACTCCATCTATGTTGGTGTATGCAATCTTCAGGAACTTGTTCCCCCTCTCCTTATTCTTCACTCCCCCTCTCTCTATTGACTTTGTTGGTTTGCCTTTATGTACCACTTTACTGGCCTGCCTACCCCTATCACTTTGCAGAAAAAAGAATTGATTTCTTCTTCATTCCTGCTCTCATTTAAATGTTTTGACTCGGCGAGGTTCAGTTTCAGCTTCTCTCTATCTTCTTTTGAAAGATCTCGTCTTAACGACCACACTTTCCCATCCTCATCACTTTGCAATTTTCTAGCATTCCTTAGTACTTCTTCTATCTGTTTGGCACCGTTTAGGGTGATCCTCAAAGGTCGATCTTTCCCTTTTACGTACCTGCCTATTCTCCTGTAGTCGCACACATTCTCTCTGTTTGTAAGACCTTCCACGAGGCCAACAATTTTATCTACTACTTTAGCTTCTTCTACAGCTCTTTCTGACCTAGATGTTATCACCTTTTCTCTGCAGCCAATAATTATCAGGGACTTACTCCGATCAACTGTGTTTTGCACCAACTTCGGGTTAGATGCCAATTCTTTTCTCACTTCCAGCCTAATGTTTGTTTTATCTTGGTTGCTGCAGTGTTTGACTTCCTTTACTGCTTCTTCTATTTTTTTCTTCTCCTTGGCCACTTGTGCATAAGTGAGTTGCATATCTTTCTTGCACTGTTCTATTCCCTGTGTAACTTCCTCCATCTGTGCTGACAAAAGCTGTTTCTCCTGTGTGTGTGTGTGCGTGCGTGCGTGCGTGCGTGCGTGCGTGCGTGCGTGTGTGTGTATACACCCACATATGTGTTGTATGTGGATGCTGAAGTTCAGTCTCTTGTCTATGTATAGGTCAGGGAACTTTCCATAATCATTATTGCTAATGTTAACATTGTCTATCTGAAGTTGAATTTGGTTTCAGGATTTACTTCCGAACAAAAATAGTAGTCAGTCTTTTGTATGTTTAATGTGAGTTTGTTAGTTTACATCCATGAGTGGACTTTTTAAATCTGTTATTTTCATTATTATATAGTGCGTTTGGGTTGGGGTCTGAATAGATGAAGGTAGCATCGTCAGCACTTATGTTTACACTTATTGGAAGTATCTAAGTATCAACTAAAGTATCTTCACGCTTGACTTAAACTTTAGTAGCTATTTTCTGGACCATTCCTCAAGTTTCGGAGGTCAACGAAGATGGAATTCACATGAAATGGATTATGTTACCATCACTAATAATGTGTTTTCTCTGTCTAGCTTCAGACACGGTCATGTTACAATTGTGTCTTAGAGAGTTGCGCGCAATTAAGGATGATAGAAATCACTTACTATTAATGCAGGATGGTAGAAAATCACAATTAATGCATCAAATTTGGAGACTTGAATTGAAATTGAAATTGAAATAAGTTTATTGAGGTAAAATATACACAAAGGGATGAGGTAGCTCAAGCTATTCTCACCCCGTTCAGTACATCGTGTTAATACATACATAGACACACACACTTGTACACATTTTAGTGTAACAAGCAAGGCAAATAGTTCTGTTTGATGGGTAGAGGCAACTGCACTTGCAGCTGCACCCGTGTGGCGGTGTAGGAAACCATCAATGTATATGATTTGAGAGAGAGAGAATGATCTGTGGACAGAGCATCAATATGGCGTAAGGTATTGGGCTTTGCCTCAAGATGAAGCATAATAAAGAACCCGAATATCAGGAGAAAAAATTACATTAAAAACTGTCCACATCATACATATATATAATCACGTTTTAAACATTTCAATTGTATTATTTGCATATATATACAATTAGGAAGTAATGTTTATCTGGGTAAGTTGTCAGCTTTTATGAACTAATAGCTAGTGCGGCTTGTATATGGGGTACATCCGGTCTCTTACCCTCGACTGCGGCGGTAACTTTATGGTCAGGAAGCCACAAATATTTACAGTTCAAGGTCAAGTATGTTTATTGAGACAAGAAAAAAATACATTTCAAAGGGATAGAGTAACTTAGGCTATTTCTACCCCCTCTACTGCAAGTCCCTCAAGGGGCGCACAAATTCAGTAAGTACAAATAGACAATTAACATTACAAGAATCCCATTTAACATTGCAGGTTAATATAGTAAGTACAGCATACAATTGTTACACTCTTGGGGCAAAATTTTTGTAGCTCCTAAGTATACTGTCTATCATACCATTATCACACATACAAACGATTTGATGTGGTACACTACTTATTTCCTTATTTCTATAGTTATCAATAAGTTGACACTCTAATACATAATGTTCTAAGGTGTGGGCGTGCGGCATACTACATAATTTACAATCCTTATCTTTTTCACTGACATCAACTCCGTATTGCCAGATATATTTGTATCCTAATCTTAATCTCATGTAAATTGAATCCTTCCAAGTTGACTTTCCTTTATCATAGGTGAAGGACGAGTTTGTGTTTATTAATGAATAATTCTTAAGTGTGTTACTACTATCCACTATTGCCATTCTTTTTATCATTTCTTCATCTTCATTTCCTCTTATTAATGTTATATATACATGTACACATAATCATACATACATGTACATATATATACATATGCGGTAAATCCAGAGAAATGAAATATGGAATTTTCCGCATACAAATGATTATTGTTTCGTGATCGTCAATTGCATATATACATATACATACATAACATTCACATACATATTCAATCAGCCACACAAATACACACATCAATAATCTTTGTATCACAAGTGATTCAACAAGAGGCTCACAAGTCACTATACTAGGCACTTTACATCTATGGTGAGTCGTCCAATTACTAGTCTTGCTCTACACCCACCCAACTGGGCGGCAGCTTAACAGTCATGTGCTCTACACCCACCCAACTGGGCGGCATCTTAACAGTCATGTGCTCCACACCCACCCAACTGGGCGGCAGCTTAACAGTCATGTGCTCCACACCCACCCAACTGGGCGGCAGCTTAACAGTCATGTGCTCCACACCCACCCAACTGGGTGGCAGCTTTACAGTCATGTGCTCCACACCCACCCAACTGGGCGGCAGCTTAACAGTCATGTGCTCCACACCCACCCAACTGGGCGGCAGCTTTACAATCATGTGCTCCACACCCACCCAACTGGGTGGCAGCTTTACAGTCATGTGCTCCACACCCACCCAACTGGGCGGCAGCTTAACAGTCATGTGCTCTACACCCACCCAACTGGGCGGCAGCTTAACAGTCATGTGCTCCACACCCACCCGACTGGGCGGCAGCTTTACAGTCATGTGCTCCACACCCACCCAACTAGGCGGCAGCTTTACAGTCATGTGCTCCACACCCACCCAACTGGGCGGCAGCTTAACAGTCATGTGCTCCACACCCACCCAACTGGGCGGCAGCTTTACAGTCATGTGTTCCACACCCACCCAACCGGGCGGCAGCTTAACAGTCATGTGCTCCACACCCACCCAACTGGGCGGCAGCTTAACAGTCTTGTGCTCCACACCCACCCAACTGGGCGGCATCTTAACAGTCATGTGCTCCACACCCACCCAACTGGGCGGCAGCTTAACAGTCATGTGCTCCACACCCACCCAACTGGGCGGCAGCTTAACAGTCATGTGCTCCACACCCACCCAACTGGGCGGCAGCTTAACAGTCATGTGCTCCACACCCACCGAACTGGGCGGCAGCTTAACAGTCATGTGCTCTACACCCACCCATCTGGGCGACGGCTTTACAGTCATGTGCTCCACACCCACCCAACTGGGCGGCAGCTTAACAGTCTTGTGCTCCACACCCACCCAACTGGGCGGCATCTTAACAGTCATGTGCTCCACACCCACCCAACTGGGCGGCATCTTAACAGTCATGTGCTCCACACCCACCCAACTGGGCGGCAGCTTAACAGTCATGTGCTCCACACCCACCCAACTGGGCGGCAGCTTAACAGTCATGTGCTCCACACCCACCGAACTGGGCGGCAGCTTAACAGTCATGTGCTCTACACCCACCCATCTGGGCGACGGCTTTACAGTCATGTGCTCCACACCCACCCAACTGGGCGGCAGCTTAACAGTCTTGTGCTCCACACCCACCCAACTGGGCGGCATCTTAACAGTCATGTGCTCCACACCCACCCAACTGGGCGGCAGCTTTACAGGTATGTGCTCCACACCCACCCAACTGGGCGGCAGCTTAACAGTCATGTGCTCCACACCCACCCAACTGGGCGGCAGCTTAACAGTCATGTGCTCCACACCCAACCAACTGGGCGGCAGCTTAACAGTCATGTGCTCTACACCCACCCAACTGGGCGACGGGTTTACAATCATTTGCATGAATTACTTACAGTAAGCAAATTTTAGATACTTCGCTAAGATTTTGGGCAACACATCATTATAAATGAAGTACTTACACTTTTCTTGGACACCAATGATGGTGTTATCTCTGAATTCTGCGATTTTTTTTAAATTCCAGTACTGTATATAATGACGCAAAGTATGCGAATAGTTCTGCAATAGTGATCCTATCCTGCGTCATAATTTACATACATATCTACTTCTGTTTTGTGTATTATAATTACTACATTTTTATGTTAATTTATTTCTGTAAATGATGATGATGATAAATTTCAATAAATGTAAGTAAGAACATAAGAACGGAAACTGGTCGCGTAAATGGAAATGGTTGGGTACATTTCCTTTCACCTACCTAATGCGAATATTCATGTGTCCGGACACTGGCGATGGTGTGGTATTGCCTATTTATTTGACCATGTCTTTGCTTTCATTTAAGATATGTTTTCCTTGAAATATATTTACATTTTCGTTTACATCTGTCTTTATTCTGAAATAAAAACCATTGACGTTACTTTGCATATATGTACATTAATTATAAAATTGATTGGCTTGTGTGGAGGCCTTCACACTCCCTGAGCGAGCCATCAAGTAACTATAAAAAGGCATATATCTTCACTTTCACTTCAGTTATATTTATACCAAAGTATTAACATGCAGCTTATATGTCTTTCTGATGACATAAAAAACTTCGTTTTTTACAATATCTAGATTCAATTAACATTGATCTTCAAAAGGTCATAGTTCCCATCGAAAGGGAGAGCGTCGGCCAAGAAGCCTTGTTTAAAATATGAATATTTTTCCTCTCTAATAAGGTATAATCTCTGTGATGCATTAACACAAACCATTTTATATCTGCCTTTCTGATAACATATATAAATATAATCTTTATTTGTGAATATTTGTTAATTAAGCAATATATAAGAGAGCGTGTAGGGTTCGGTCTTCTATGAACTTTCGAAAAGGACTGGAGTAGTTTAAATAGCGAACGCATACCAACGAATAACGCTAGTATCTATATAACAAATTTATTGTCATGTGGAATTGATTTAACTTCCAGACACTTTTTTTTAATAAATGTTAAATATTTTGTGGCTGTTTATGAAAAATATTATTATAAATACACATTCTACTTGTTAATATTACCAATTAAATTTGCGACAATTTGAGCCAAGAAGTGCGACGACTGGATCACTGTGTACAGGAGGCTGATATGGCAGCAAACACTCTCCAGGCGACCATATAAATGGATAAGTCGCTCCACACAATTGTCGCTTGGACCGTCGACTTCCTATGGCGTCACCTCTCACATATTTACGTCTCATTTCGTTATGAAATTAGATTATTTCAGAGTAAAAATAGGTTTGATCATGTTCTACGTGTAGCACCAACATTATAGTGAGTAAATATACCATATTTCTTCATTACTTACGTAATGCTAGGACGATTTGTGTAGTTTTGGGCCGATTTGGGTAATTCTATGGACCCATTTCAAGACTACCTTACAAACTGATCTTTTCCTATAAACTTTTCAATACTACCTTATGCTTTACAAGCTTGGTTATATACAACCTACAAGTACTAAAGCCAGGGGTGTACATGAGTGCGTTATTTGCAAGCACACACAATGAAGAAACAGGAAGCGAAAATTTATCTGTACCTGGTGCACTGAGAGCGAAGTGGCGCTGGGTACCATGGACTACTTCGTTGATTATTACTCACTTCCGAAGTACTGAGTGTGTAATACAGTGTGTTACGGTGTAAATAGTGTGTGAAACTGTACATATTGTAATTTTAGTGATTTTTTAACAGGTAATATTGCGACAATAAACATTTATTGTGGACACATTACTGACACATGTATCACAGTTCCATGGAACATTATGAACGTTCTACTGTATACATATTGTAAAGGACACAAATATGCATCATATACGATAAAAAAACAAATAAAACCACATTGGAAATACATAAAACAAATAATTGAAAATATATTTGTGGCAACACCCGGTGCTTGTATAGCCCGCGCGACCGTGTCTGGGCGAGTCACGCGCGGGCGACCAGGCCCTGATGACGTCACAGCGCACCTTGTCCACGTCCCCACAACCAGAGTAAGTGGAATTTGGTATTTATTTTTGCATAGACATGTTCAGGGAAGGGAATTTATCATCTTACGAAGAAAAAATAATTTTTTTGGCACACTTGATTTCATGCTCACCGGGGGAAATTTCTCAATAAACTCCGCACAGCACGGTGGTTAAATTAGATGTGCGTGAATATTTTAAAGTGGTGGATAACTATTAATATGCCTTTCTCCAAGCTATTCTGCCTGAATGCAACCGTTGTTTGATGGATTATTGTTATACTACTTTGAGGTCTGCATACAGAAAGGCGAGTACGAAACTTGATTTCAAATTGGATAGACTTATGTGACTGGAATAAATACTCCAACCAGCATTTTGTCATCAACCTCTCGGATAGAGGTTGATGACAACTTGATAATAACATGATTACTACAGTAGTGTACTCACCTAGTTGTGCTTACGGGGGTTGAGCTCTGGCTCTTTGGTCCCGCCTCTCAACCGTCAATCAACATGTGTACAGGTTCCTGAGCTTATTGGGCTCTATCATATCTACACTTGAAACTGTGTATGGAGTCAGCCTCCACCACATCACTTCCTAATGCATTCCATTTGTCAACCACTCTGACACTAAAAAAGTTCTTTCTAACGTCTCTTTGGCTCATTTGGGCACTCAGTTTCCACCTGTGTTCCCTAATGCGTGTGCACCTTGTGTTAAAAAGTCTGTCGTAGCTCATACTCCTCAGTTCTGGTACTAGTCTGGTGGCAAACCTTTGAACCTTTTCCAGTTTAGTCTTATGCTTGACTAGATATGGACTCCATGCTGGAGCCGCATACTCCAGGATTGGTCTGACATATGTGGTATATAATGTTCTGAAAGATTCCTTACACAAGTTTCTAAAGGCCGTTCTTATGTTAGCCAACCTGGCATATGCCGTTGTGCTCAGCTGTCTGTTCTCCAATCCCTTCAGAATGGATTTTTCATAAACTTTATACATTTGGAGTTATAATTTTTTGGTCTAAATTTGCAGCATACTGTATTTCAAATGCTCTATTGACAATTCTTTTTACAGTAAACTGTACTGAAGCCTATATTCTAATTTGATGAAAATGAAGATCATATGCCATTCTGAGAGAATAATAACATTAAATGAACAGTTGGTGATAGTTCATATTTTTTGTGTTCTGAATTGAAAATCTGAAGTTTTCAATATTCAATTTTAAAATTTATTTTGATTCTCTTGTTTTTCAAGTTACGCTGTGATCATTTAGACAAAGTTGGAGCATTTGCCTAGTTGATTATGCAAACAAAATTGGAAGGTGTTTGTGCACGTTTTAAAACTTATGTAAAATTATTTTATGTCAAATCATATATGTATGTATTGCGCGGTTTACGGGTTAAAATCAAACTGCACGTAAACGATAAAATTCAGAGGTTGGAAATGGGAATTAGATTCGTTGAAAATGAAAAAGAAATGTATGAAACATTAAATGAACAGCTCCAAGGTGTGTTTGCACAAAATAAAAATGTTAAAGTACCAGACAATAAAAATTCCGGAAAACAACATAAAGCACATAATAGAAAACAATTTTTCCTACTTCGTTACTTCTGAAGACGTGGAAAAAAATGATCAAGGAGCTAAGTAGAAACAAAGCAGTTGGTCCAGATGGAGTTTTTTCTTCGGTTCTAGTGTCAAAACACTAGAAAAAAATAGTTAAAACCAAATATGTTGAACACCTGGAGAGTAATGACATAATAACGGACAGACAGCATGGTTTTCAAACAGGATGATCCTGTGTAACAAATTTACTTAGTTGTTATGATAGAGCCACCGAGATTCTACAGGAGAGAGATGGTTAGGTTGACTGTTTATCTGGACCTAAATAAGGCTTTGGCAGTCCCATACAAGAGGTTGTTTTGGAAACTGGAACATGCATGAGGGGTGACTAAGGAGACTGGAAACATGGATTTTTTTTTCTAACTGACAGAAAGATGACAGCGGTAAATAGAGGATATTAGACTGGACGAGTGTTATTAGCGGAGTCCCACATGGTTTAATCCTCATGCTAGTAATGTTAATCATCTACATAAATAATTTACCTGAAGGAATACAAAACTATGTGAACATATTCGCTGATGATACTAAGCTACTAGGAAAGATAGGAAACCTAGATGATTGTCATGTCCTTCAAACGATCTAAATAAAAGAAGTGCTTGGAGCATCATGTGGTAATTAAAATTCAATGTAAATAAATATCATGTTACGGAATGTGGAATAGGAGAAAACAGACCACACACAAACTATATTTATTATGTGGAAAGGACTTCAAGAACTCTAACAAAGAGATCTAGGGGTGGTTCTGGAGAGTAGACTGTCACCAGAGGAACACTGTGTGAGAATCGTATGTGTTGCTTTTCAACTTCAGAATTACTTTTAATTAATTTCATGGATGGTGAAATACTGAAGAAACTGTTCATGACTTTTGTGAGACCAAAATTGGAATATGCAGCAGTTGTACTGTCCAACTCTAAAGAAGCACATCAATAAACGGAAAAGGTGCAAAGGCATGCTAAAATGGCTTCCAGAGCTGAAAAACAAAGTTATGAAGAGAGGCTTGAAGCATTAAATATGCCAAAACTAGAAAGAAAAAGAGGCAATATGACTGCCACTTACAAAATAACAACAGGAATCAACCAAATTGACAATGAGTAATTCCTGACACCAGCAACTTCAAGAACAAGAGGTCATAGATTCAAGCTAAGGAAACAAAGATGCCAAAAAAAAAACTTTTTTTTTTGTTTTCTTTTTGCAAACACTGGTAGGCAGTTGGAACAAGTTAAGTGATAAAGTGGTAGAGGCCAAAAAACCAGCATTGAATGAAATGAAGTGCCATTTTCTGGGTGAGCCTCGGAGGCTCCCTGGAGTTTACCGGGCTGAAGTGTGTTTTATATTAGTCTGAAGCATCAGTCAATTGGAGTTCAGCCTACCAGGGACCACGAGCCAGAGCCTGGCCCCTCAGAGAGGCAAAGGGAGCAATGGCCTATAGAAACCCCCATGTGGTTGGAAGCATTCAGAGTCTGCTATCGACAGGGGTTGGCACTCGGATAGGCAGGCATAACAAAACAAACCCCCACTTGGTAAGAAATTGCGACTGAAAACCGAACAGGAAGGTAGAACTCGCCCTACAATTTAAGGAAACTAAGCAAACGTCACACCTCACCATCGCACTGCCTGCCCGTACAGCTCCCCATCCCCCTGCAGTGGGAGGGAGGAGCCCCAGACCCCCCCCCCATGCCAGCTAGCCAAGCCATCCAGTTCAGAGGCTGAGCATCAAAAAGGAAATGGAATCAAAACCAAAACGAAAGGAAAAAAGAAAAAATGCAGTTTCATTACTTTCAACGCTGGTTTTTCTGAGGGGAGCCCCAATGGCTTCCTGGAGCTACAACACCAAAGACAAGGAAAAAGGGACTTACCTGGGAGGCAGATGTCACTTGCTCCTCAACTCGAAGTCGAGACAACTAGCTGCAACCTGCGACCCAAAACCACACACATACGACTAGGACCAGGAAAGCTGACGAGATAACAGGTGGTCAGGACCCTGTTTGACTTCCAAAATCCCCGCGCCCGAATGTCAGCCCAGAACATATTGCCAAAGACAGTAGAAAAAGCAGCAAACTTCTGAACGTCATGGGCATGAGGATAAACTGCAGGCTGGCTAGACTTAATAACTCTGAGGATGACCTGGGAGACCCCGAGCCCTGGAACAGGGAACGAGGGAAACCAGATCAATCCAAAGAGCATCCCCAACCACAGAAGCCGAGGCGCACAGGTAATGCGAAAAGCCGCAACCGGACACAAGATGCACCCCAGGTCTGACCACCCCACGCATCAATGACCCAAGCAGCCATCACGTTCTTCGCCAGAAAAGGAGACGGCTGCAACTGAACAAACCGACTACCAGGGGAACTATTCCCCCACCCGACCCAGAGACCAATGCCACAAAGACCCACAAAGCATGAGAAAGCTTATGGAATGGAGCTGAAGAGACATCCACCTTGAACACAAGCTGAAGTGGCTCCGCCAGTGCCGCATGATATGAGGGTGGCAGTATTAGGCATTAAATGACAGTCCTAAAACAGCCAAGAGAGAAAGGACAAAACAATACTATTAGAAATAGATGATAACCTATGAAGAGAAAGAAAATGGCAGAAAGAATGCCAGGAAACCTCATATTGTTGCCGAGAAGAAGCCCCGCAAGTGGGATACCATCAACGAAGCCACCTGATCACCATACAAATGGTGATAGACCCACGTCAAAAAGAAGAGCGGAAGAGAAGATGGAACCAGCCAGGTACCTGACTGGACTGATCCGCCAAAAGAGGCAGGGCCGTGGAAAACATCTCGGGTTCGGACACCGAGCAAGCAGTGCCTGAAACCAAGACTGGGCCAGCCACTAAGGGGCCAATAGAACTGCTTTTCCCTGTTAAGTCTCCAAACAAGCCAGGACCTGAATTAATAGCTGGACTGTGGAAAAGAGGTACAGGTTACCCCACCTCTAACAGTCCTGCTGAAAGGTGTCCACTGAGATGGCTTCGCAAGCGGGGAAAGGTGCCACATATATCGGAAAGTGCCCAGACCACGCCGACGAGAAGAGGACCATCTCCGGTTTCCGAACGTCTGGCAGAGCCACTTGAAGGAGTCAGCCTCGACCATTTATTCAGTGGACAGAGGAATGAATCGAGACAGGCCGTCTGCCAGGACGTTGGACACTCCCTGGATACGAACCGCAGGGAAAGCCAAACCCTGAGAATCCAGCAGACAAGTTACTTGAACCGACCAGCCCTAAAGAGCCAAGAACCGAAGAGTACCCCTGCAGTTCAGACAATGAACCACCGGAGAGCAGTTTGAATGGAGCTGGATCATGGAACCCCAAGCGACCCGAACCCTCCAAAGCGACAGTCAAACTGCCACAAACTCCCATACTGTGCTGTAAGCCCAACTGAAGGACGAACCCCACCACCCCTGGCCGGCCTGGTGAGCACTGGTCACAAAGCCCCAGCGGAGAGACAAGGCAACCATGAACACATCGAGCGAGGGCTTGAGTAGGCGGCACGGCACTGAACCCCGAGAAACCCGAAGAGGAAGTTGGCGACACAGCAACCGATGCAAGGCCCCCAGTGGCCGAACCCAGCAATTGCAAGAGAGGCGGAAGGGAGGACCCCGAAGGAACCAGAACAGATGCTGAAGCCAGACCCGATCCAACGGGTAAACCAGCACGACAAAGTTCAGACACCCGCACAACTGCTTTAGCAACCACTGAGTGACCCGGAACCCCCTACCCCAAAAAGTTGAAGGTGGGACTACAGCCATTGAAACAACTCTCGAGGGAGAGACAAGGAAGCTGTCTGAGAGTCCCACACTCCTATCTATTGGTGTTCTATCCCAAGTTCTTTCCCAAGAGGCAGTCAAGAGGAGCTCCAGCATATTTCAACAATCCTAAGTATTGTAGTACAGGATGATGATAGTGAGTGGTGTCCCAGAGTACATAAAGGTATAGTCCTTTTGAAAAATAGGTGAGATAACAGGAATGTGCCAAGGGAAGTGAAAAATTGGATGAGAAAAAGTTGCCCTAGTGTTTCCAGTGCAGAGAAGAACATTCAAGACGGCCGCCGGCAAGAGGAAATACAAAACAGAGCTTGATTTTGCTGGATTCAGTGAAGAAAGCATTGATATAACCAGTCTATACAACAAGTTGGTAAAATTAGATACTATAGTGACCTCTCATGTAGAAATAATTAGTAAATTGAAAGAAAGTAATGACCATTTAAATAGCAAAGTTGTATGTCTTGAGGGTTTAGTGAAAGACTTGCGCAAGGATAAGAATCAATTGGAAACAAATTGCAAAGCCATGGGAGAAGAAAATAGACTCTTAAAAATAGCTTTGGAAGAAGTTAAAGTAAATTTAAACATAAATGACTACAATAGATTAGGTAAGGAATTTCAACAGGAGAAACAGCTTTTGTTAGCACAGATGGAGGAAGTTACACAGGGAATAGAACAGTGTAAGAATTATATGCAACTCACTTATGCACAAGTGGCCAAGGAGAAGAAAAAAATAGAAGAAGCAGTAAAGGAAGTCAAACACTGCAGCAACCAAGATAAAACAAACATTAGGCTGGAAGTGAGAAAGGAATTGGCATCTAATCTGAAGTTGGTGCAAAACACAGTTGATCGGAGTAAGTCCCTGATCATTTTTGGCTGCAAAGAAAAGGAGATAACATCTAGGTCAGAAAGAGCTGTTGAAGAAGCAAAAGTAGTAGATAAAATTGTTAGCCTCGTGGAAGGCCTTACAACCATAGAGAATGTGTGCGACTACAGGAGAATAGGCAGATATGTAAAAGGGAAAGATCGACCTTTGAGGATCACCCTAAATGGTGCCAAACAGATGGAAGAAGTACTAAGGAATGCTAGAAAATTACAAAGTGATGAGGATGGGAAAGTGTGGTCGTTAAGACGAGATCTTTCAAAAGAAGATAGGGAGAAGCTGAAACTGAACCTAACCGAGGCAAAACATTTAAATGAGAGCAGGAATGAAGAAGAAATCAATTCTTTTTTCTACAAAGTGATAGGGGTAGGCAGGCCAGTAAAGTGGTACATAAAGGCAAACCAACAAAATCATTAGAGAAAGGGGGAGTAAAAAATAAGGAGATCTAGAGATTATCTTGAGATGATTTCGGGGTTTTAGTGTCCCCGCGGCCCGGTCGTCGACCAGGCCTCCACCCCCAGGAAGCAACCCGTGACAGCTGACTAACACCCAGGTACCTATTTACTGCTAGGTAACAGGGGCATAGGGTGAAAGAAACTCTGCCCAATGTTTCTCGCCGGCGCCTGGGATCGAACCCAGGACCACAGGATCACAAGTCCCGCGTGCTGTCCGCTCGGCCGACCGGCTCCGTGAGGAGAGGGGGAACAAGTTCCTGAAGATTGCATACACCAACATAGATGGAGTAAGATCGAAGATACTGGAGTTAAGTGATGTAATACAGCTGCAGACACCAGACATTGTTGCACTCCCAGAGACAAAACTTGAAGATGTTATTTTAAATGAGGTCATATTCCCAAGGGGCTACTCAATTTGGAGACGGGACAGAAAAATTAGGAAAGGCGGTGGCGTTGCTGTGCTGGTAAAAGAACACCTAAAGGTGAACAAAATAATGACTGCCAATCCACAAGATGTTGACATAATAGCACTAGAGATCTGCCATGAGGATGATAAACTAATGATAATAAATGCATATAGTCCACCGCCAAGCAGCACATGGTCAAAGGAGGAGCTAGATAGTAAACGTGAAGGTCTTATAACAATAATGAGAGATATCATAGCGAGAGCGGATAACGATAGTTCACGACTGTTGATAGTCGGCGACTTCAACTTGAAAGCCATAGACTGGGAAGCATATGAAGCTAAAACAGAAGATTTTTGGACCTGTAAATTTGTAGACCTCATCCTGGAAACATTCTTGTATCAACATGTTAAACAAACTACGAGGATGAGGGAAGGGGACGTTCCCTCCATGCTAGATTTGATATTTACCAGGAAGGAGGAAGAAATATTTGACATTCAGTACCTTCCTCCCTTGGGTAAAAGTGACCATGTCTTTTGGGGAATAAAGTATGCAATGCGTTATAATCTGGAAGAAAATATGAAGGTTGATGCAATAGAAAAACCTGACTTTAGGAGAGGACATTATGGCAACCTTAGAAATTTTTTTAGTGGGTATAATTGGACAGACTTGTTGCTAGGCAAGGAAGTGAATGAGATGTATGTCAAGTTTTGTGAAATATATGATAAAGGCACAAAAAAAATTATACCAAAACAGAGAAGCAGAACTAGGAAACAGGAGTGGTTCAACAGAAAGTGCGAGAGGGCCAGAGACCATAAGACACAAAAATGGAATCAATACAGGAAGAGGCCGAACCCCCAAACATACCAGCGATACAAAGATGCGAGAAACAACTACACGGCAGTGAGGAGAGAGGCAGAAAGAAATTTTGAAAAAGGGATTGCAGACAAATGTAAAACAGAACCAGGTCTATTCTATAAATTCATAAACAACAAATTGCAGGTAAAGGATGATATACAGATGTTGAAAATGGGAAATAGATTCACGGAAATGAAAAGGAAATGTGTGAAACATTAAACGAAAAGTTCCAAAGTGTGTTTGTACAAAATGAAATCTTCAGGGAACCAGATACAATAGGAATTCCAGAGAACAACATATAGCACACAGAGGTGTCTAGAGACGAAGTGGAAAAAATGCTCAAGGAGCTAAATAAGAACAAGGCAGTTGGTCCAGATGGAGTTTCATCATGGGTTCTGAGAGAATGTGCACCTGAGCTCAACATTCCTCTTCAACTGATTTTTCAGGCATCCCTGTTTACAGGAGTTGTAGCAGACGTGTGGAAACAGGCTAACATAGTTCCAATCTACAAAAGTGGAAGCAGGGAAGACCCCCTTAATTATAGACCGGTATCATTGACAAGTGTAATAGTCAAAATATTGGAAAAAATAATTAAAACTAAATGGGTAGAACACCTGGAGAGAAATGATATAATATCAGATAGACAGTATGGTTTTCGATCTGGAAGATCCTGTGTATCGAATTTACTCAGTTTCTATGATCGAGCCACAGAGATATTACAGGAAAGAGATAGTTGGGTTGACTGCATCTATCTGGACCTAAAAAAGGCTTTTGACAGAGTTCCACATAAGAGGTTGTTCTGGAAACTGGAAAATATTGGAGGGGGTGACAGGTAAGCTTCTAACGTGGATGAAAAATTTTCTGACTGATAGAAAAATGAGGGCAGTGATCAGAGGCAATGTATCAGACTGGAGAAATGTCACAAGTGGAGTACCACAGGGTTCAGTTCTTGCACCAGTGATGTTTATTGTGTACATAAATGATCTACCAGTTGGTATACAGAATCATATGAACATGTTTGCTGATGATGCTAAGATAATAGGAAGGATAAGAAACTTAGATGATTGTCATGCCCTTCAAGATGACCTGGACAAAATAAGTATATGGAGCACCACTTGGCAAATGGAATTTTTTGTTAATAAATGCCATGTTATGGAATGTGGAATAGGAGAACATAGACCCCACACAACCTATATATTATGTGAGAAATCTTTAAAGAATTCTGATAAAGAAAGAGATCTAGGGGTGGTTCTAGATAGAAAACTATCACCTGAGGACCACATAAGGAATATTGTGCGAGGAGCCTATGCCACGCTTTCTAACTTCAGAATTGCCTTTAAATAGATGGATGGCGATATACTAAAGAAATTGTTCACGATTTTTGTTAGGCCAAAGCTAGAATATGCAGCGTTTGTGTGGTGCCCATATCTTAAGAAGCACATCAACAAACTGGAAAAGGTGCAAAGACATGCTACTAAGTGGCTCCCAGAACTGAAGGGCAAGAGCTACAAAGAGAGGTTAGAGGCATTAAACATGCCAAAACTGGAAGACAGAAGAAAAAGAGGCGATATGATCACTACATACAAAATAGTAACAGGAATTGATAAAATCGATAGGGAAGATTTCCTGAGACCTGGAACTTTAAGAACAAGAGGCCATAGATATAAACTAGCTAAACACAGATGCCGAAGAAATATGTGAAAATTCACTTTCGCAAACAGAGTGGTTGACGGTTGGAACAATTTAGGTGAGAAGGTGGTGGAGGTCAAGACTGTCAGTAGTTTCAAAGCGTTATATGACAAAGAGTGCTGGGAAGACGGGACACCACGAGCGTAGCTCTCATCCTGTAACTACACTTAGGTAATTACACGAAACCCAGCCAGGTCCGAACCTAGGACAGAACCAGATAGAACTTCCTCCAGTTCACTAGGAACCTGAACCCGGCGAGCTGGCATAGAACCACACCCCTGGCAAGCACACAAGCAGACTAGCTGGGAACCCACACCAGCCAGTCGTCGAAGTAGGCCAATACCCGAACCTCTAGCAAAAGCAGACGGGCCACCATGACCTGGATAAGACGCATGAATATGCGAGGTACCAGATTCAAGCCATATGGAAGGCAACGAAAGCAGTAAGCCTGATGCCCCACCACAAAACCCAACCAGTCCCAGAACCCCGGATAAATAGGAATATGCCAATACCTATCCCTGAGGTCCAAGTACACCATCCCGGAACCCAGCTCCAAGAGAAGCCGGATCTGAGAGAGTGGTCATCCGAAAGGAGGGGCAAGGAATTCAGAGGTTCAGATGGGACAAGTCCAGAATGAACCGCAGATCCGCACAGTCCCGTTGTGGCACTGAAAAAAGGCGGGAAGCCCACCTGAGGGACGGGGTCGTTTTGACCACACCCAACTGCACCCATTCCAAGACAACCCATTGGAGCGCTGGGAAAGAAGCCTGCCCCGTGCGCCCTGAACCCCCCAAAGGAGAAGCCGCCGCTTAGGCCGGTGGAGTTGACCTGAAACGCCCACAAATCATTAGGCTAAGCGTGAGCAAACAACGCGAGCCTCCCCACTATCGCCCCATCAACAGGGTGAACCATGAAAGGGTGGATGCCTCTTATGAGAAGCCGACCAGCGAACAGAGCAATCACTGCGCCGACCAGATGATGTCGGCTCCAAAGGCAACGTTGACTTTGAAACTGGCACCGATAGCCCACCTCGACCAGTAGTACCTCGAGCTCTAGCACGACCCTTCCGAGAATGGCCACCCAGGAGAACCAACAAGTTCGACATTGGACGACAACTAGAAACAACTAGACAACCGCCTGCAGAAAGTATGTGACAGCAGTCTCCACAAACAGCAACGAACAAAAGGACGATGAAAACCTAAGAGCCAGGGCCCAAGCGGATTCCAAAGAAAGAGCAAGCACAGCCTGATGGCACGCAAGGCGAGAAGCAAAGAACAGAGACACATTGGGAATTGGCGCAAAGAGCTTCAACAGCTCAGCCTATGCCCGAGTTGCCAAGGTCAGCTCACCAGACGAAGGCCCGGCACTCAATGCCTCCACATCCTCCTCAAGCCAGGTCGAAGACAGCCGAAAAGGGAAAGGAAACGCAAGACCAAAGCCAAATGCTTACGAGCGCGCAAATCCTCTGCGACCAAGGATGCCAAAAGGGAAGGAACCTGCATGTGCAGCTGCATAAGGTCAATGTCCCGAGAAAGCACAGTGACGAACAAGCATGGATTAAGATGCTCAAACTCGCCCCCCAGGTAAACCTGCAGAACGGTAGAAGTTTCTCGCCAATCAAGTGTGCATGTCCCACAGAATCCATGCCACACTCGCAATGAAAAGAAAGAACAGTCTGCCAGCCAGGAAGACTCCGGAACCTCCAAACGCACCTTATACGGGGAAGAAGAACCATACTCAAACGAGGACGGAACTATCACGGAGGCAGAACCCGTGTCTCGCAGGAGTAAGCAGCAAGCACCTCCCAAACCTCCTTAGGTGAGATATGAGAGGCAGGAAACCTCTGGAAAGGAGCAGCCGAGGAACCCAAAGGAACCCGGAACCAAACCCGGGGAGGAGCCAACCCTAAATGCTCATACAGGGAGGGGGGTAAGAAAACCCTTCTTCCGGCAACAACAGGCCCCGCAAATAGGGTACCAACACCCAAACGGGGTCAAAGGGGGCCCAAGCCCCCCAGGTCAACTCCTCAGCCCCCAGATTCTTCCAAATCAGGACCCAAGGCAGAGCAGTTCCCCGTACCCTCTACCCCTGATGAAAAGGCAGAGTCCAGAGGAAAGACAGAAAAGAAGGGGGGGCCTGCTGGTCGGACCCTGAAGCCTCGGTAGGAGGAACCGGCTCGAATGCCTCCATCCTCAACCCGAATGAGGCGGCCCCCAAAGCTGCCCGAGTTTTATTACCGACTACACCCTGCCCCGACTCTGAAGCCCTCAGACGTTTGGGAGCCAGAAGCAGGGAAAGGGAGAAGCAGGGTAAACAACAGGGAAAGAACCAGGGAGCATGGACTGAACCAAAGTCGAAGCGACTAACGTCCAAGTCCGAGTCCCTATAACCAAAACAGGGCAGCTTCAGGGCATCCGGGTGAGCAACCAACCAAGTGCGTTTGCAGCAACCTAAACCTAGCATGCAACACGGATGCTGCCTGTACCCGAATAACATCATCATCAGAATGGGTAAATTGGAGAACCAGCAGAGAGCACGACTCTTAAGACTCCGGGTCAAAGGTGTTGGTGACACAACAGGCAGCATGACAGGCAAAAACGGTGACTGTCACCCTGAGACAAGGGCACACAGCAATCCTTAAATTTGCATGAGGCAAGGTGGAACCCAAAAGATGCATCCATAGATCTAATGAACCCCAATGGGGTTTTCCAGGACCCACAGGCTGACTGATATGGGAAGCCCAAGCAAGGTACAGCAAAACCAGCTGGGCCCAAACTAACACGGGAGTCCACTAAAGCCGAACCATTGCAATGTGCACAATCATGGGGGCCTAAAGGAGGGTCACCCAAACAACAGAAGTGGATCAATAGTCAAACCAGGCAGACCCTCTCCTGGCAAGGAAAACAAAAATAAAAGAAAACCCCCGGAAAAGTACAACTTTCCCAGAGGAACAGAAACCAGCTGCTGCGTTGGTAGGCGGACTGTGCTGTACCTGTACCTTGTGCCCCTATCAGCAAATGATACCACTTCCTAACCAAGGCCAAATAAAGGCCACGAAAACCCCAGCTGGCCCGAAGGGCGGGGTAAAAGCCGAGCGTCAAAGACCCCTACGGAAGTGGTGCCCTGAACCACATCAGTCAATGAACTGGATGGCTTGGGTAGCAGGCATAGGGGGTCCGGTACTCCCCCCTCCCCATGCCAAGGGGGTGGGGGGGGGGGACTGCACGGGCAAGAGATGTGACGGTGAGGTGTGTGTAACGTTTGCTTCTTTCCTTAAGTTGTAGGGGGGAGTCCTGCCTCCCTGTTTGGTTTTCGGTTGCAACTTCTTACCAAGAGGGGTTTGTTTTGTTATGCCTAACTTTCTGGGTGCCAACCTAGGTCGATGGCAGACATATAATGCCCCCAACCACATGGGGGATTCTATAGGTCATTGTTCCCTTTGCTTCTCTGAGGGGACCAGGGTCTGGCTCGTGGTCCCTGGTAGCCTGAACTCCAATTGACTGATGCCCCAGACTAATATAACACATATTACCCAGACAGATCCAGGTAGCCAGAGGAGTTTCCCTCGGAAATGTCAGTAGTTTCAAAGCATTAAATGACACAAAAGTGCTGGGTAGACAGCACATGAGCATAGTTCTCATCCTGCAACTACACTTCGGAGGGGGGGGGGAGGGTACCAGGCATTGCTCAGGCCCGTCTGTTGGTCTTTCCCTTCTGTCCATCCATCTTTCCATCTATCTGTCCATCTATTGATATATCTATCCATCCATCCATATATATATATCTCCCTCTGTTTATCCATTCATCCACTCATCTATCTAGCAATCCCCCTATCTATTGGCTGTTTTTGCGTGTCTGTTTCTGTCTCTCATAAACATAATTGTCTGATGTGTGGGTGGTTGCTGGTGCGAGGAGCTTAGTGGTGTGAAAAACTAAAAACCTGAATAATTATCACTTTACTCTGAGAAAGAGTAAAGTGATAATTGACTTGGTAAAATGGTTTGAAAAACCTTTGAGGCAATGGAAGGATCGGTATTCTATGCGAGTACAGGCAAATTATGGATAGCGGGAAATTTCTGTTAATTTTCAAGAGATCAGTGAATAATAGTCCATATTACTATAAAAAAAATGAAATATTTGTATTTAAAATATTTAGCTGTGTAGCCCGGGGGCAGTGCCAAAAATCATGGTAATGGTCTAAATTTGACCATTGGCAAATTGTTGGTTTTTTAATTCTGGTGACCTTGACCAGAATATGTTCATTTTGAGGCCAAGACCATTCCTTCTGGGGATTTAGGTGAGGCTGGCCCCAAGCATCTTGACTGCAACTCTGGACATATATATTATCTTCTGGGGGAGCCCCGTCGGCTCCCCGGAGCTTTACCGGCTGATATGCTAATGTCAGACTTTGGCATCAGTCATGTGTATGGAGTTCTAGGGCCTACCGGGGACCACGGCCAGAACTTGGCCCCCTCAGAGAGGCAAGGGGAGCAATGTCCTATAGAAACCCTCGTGTGGTTGGAAGCATTCTATGTCTGCCATCGACCGGGTCAAGCATCCAGAAAGGTAAGCATTCCAAAACAAACCCCTATTCTGGTGAAAATTGCTACCTAAAGCCAAACTAGTGGATAGAACTCTTCAACAGAAAACAAGGAAACTAGTATGACGTCATACGTGTCCACGCCGCTGTCTGCGCAGCTCCCCCCTCCCCGGGAGGAGGAAGGGGGAGCCCCAGACCTCCCACGCCGGCTATCCACCCATCAGTTCTTCGGCTGATGCTATAGGCAATGGTTATGTGCTCCGGCTCCAGTGGTTGTTTCAGCACTGTACCTGGAGTGTGGTGTCTGTTTTCTAGGTGGTGCGTGAGCCGGGAGTGATTCTTCAGTACTCGGGCTGCATGCGCCTAGGGTTCCCTTCCCTAGGTGCCCTGTAAGTACTGCCCTTGGGGCTTGGGGCCACCTTCCACAAGTTCCTTGGGTCCTGCCCCTGCTTGGCCGTTTACTGCTTGGTTTTCGGCCGCTCTGTGTGTGCTCGGGTGTTCTGTCTCCCTTGTTCGCCTTAGAGTAAGGGGCAGTTTTTGCACTGGTGGGGCGCAGGGTACTGTGCAGCTTGTCTTTACCAATCATGGTGGCCGGCTCTGTTCCGCTTGGGTACGCTGTCCTCTTGCGGGGTTTTCTTTTCTTTTTGTTTATCTACCTGGTGGGGGGTCTGCCTTCGTTCTTGCCCCTTGTGTCCCTTGTGTTCTGAGTATTTTCTGGTGGTACTCCCTGCTAGATCCCCGTGAGTGTACACGTCCCGGGGGTTCAGCTCTTAGAAAGTATTTTTGGTAGCTTTGGGTGCCGGTTAGCAGTACCCTGCCTGGGATTACCTAAGCACGAGTCCTCTTATAGTAAACGCTCGGGACCCTGGGAAACCCCTGGGGGCGCGCGGGTCCGATGGATGTGACCCCAGAGTCCCCCCCTCGCTTCCAGCGAGTTTGAGGGTTGCTCTCACCCTTTGTCTCTGGGTGACTCTGTTTTGCCTCCGTCTGCTGCCTGTGGGGTCGGTGACACCTTCGACCCGGAGTCCTGCGAGTTTGGTTGCTCGTTGTGGCTCGGTTACCCAGTTGTGCTAACAAAGCGGGTGCGGGCAGCAGGGGCGTTGCACTTGAGCCTTGGTGGTGGCAACGTTCTCGTGGTTTCCTCCCCGGGAGCCCCGGGGCTGCCCCGTTGTAGTTCGTTTTGGGACTTGGGGGTGTTGGTTGCTTCGGTTCCATCCACGCCCCCTTGTCTTTCCCCTGGATCACCCTTCCTGCCTGCATCCGGTTCCTTACCGTCTGTAGGTTCGGGGCAGGGTTTTTGATGGTGCGGTTCGGCCAGCATGTTATGCGCATGCGCCGTGGAGTTTGTTTTGGTCTGGGCGGTGTTTCAGTGCTGGTGTTTTGCGCCCTTTTTTGCTACAGTGCTTCGCCTCTCGTTCTTCTCCCTGGCTGCGGTATGTGCCCCTTCGCGCCAGGGGTGTCCTGGTTCCCAGTTGTGGGGAGGACACCGCGGTTTTTCCTGTGTCATGGGTGTGGACCACCTCCTTCGCCTCTCCCTGTTCTCCTGCGGATCCGGCAGGGTCCGGCTCTGGCGTCTTCACCTGGCGGTGCTCCCAAGTTCTTCTGGGCACGGTTGAGTCGTGTCAAGTTCGTGCCACCATTCGCCAGGTGAGTTTCTGCGGTCTGGCGTCTTTTGGCTGGGCGCTGGATGCGGTGTTTATATACCTGTCTTTGTTTAGGTATATTTTTGTACGGCTGAGACCGTTCGCACACCAGTGACTGTCCCTTTTTCAACCCTTCCTGTCCCCCTCATGTGCATGTCCAACCCATGCTGGAGTCATTCAGGGGACCCTCCTTTTTTACTGTTGTGAGGTGTGGGGGTTGTAGGGTTGGTTCTGTACTCACCTGGAAAGGCTCCTGGCTGTGCTTGCAGGATTTGAGCTCTGGCTCTTGGATCCCGCCTATTTGGTAGAACTTGCAGGACAGTACCAGTGGAGTGCAGTGGTGCTATTGGCACATTTGGGGAACACTGTATTACCATCAGAGGTCTGTGCTTGTTACACGACTTACTTGCGAGCATAAGCCTTCTTGCTGGTTCGTCCGTGGACTTCCAGGGCGCACTGGCCTGTTTTCGTATGGCAGTTCCGGCCCGTCCTGGTTGTGGGGGTATGTGGGCCGGTGAACTGCTCCTAGCAGCTGCCTGATGGGCCACCCTCTGGCCGGTCTAGCCTGGCCTTGGGCCGGGCTTCAGGTGTAAAAGAGCTCCCAGTACTTCATCCAGCAGGTATCGAGCGGGGTTTCTCCGCCGTCGGTCGCCTGGTGCAGGTTTCTGGGCCTGCAGGGTTGTGTCGTGTCTCCGTTGGCCCTGTCTGGGGTCTGCCTGCTCCGTTCTCTGCCTTTGCAGAAGGGAGTTGCTATTTACATGTTTGTTACGGCCCTCTCGGGACGCAACAGGGTTCTTACTCTGATGTTGTTAGAGGAAGATATATATCCGTTCCCAAGCCAGTAGTGGCTATCAAGGGATGTGATCCGTGACGCAAGTAACTTAAAGGGGGAAGGGAAAGAAAGTTAAGAACTTAATATAATATAATGTCCGCCACCAATAAATAATATATAAAAAGGTTACACAGGGGGAGGGGTATTAACACTATACAAGGGGAATATCCACTGTAGTCTTCTGCTGAAGACTATGGATCCTCGCTCTCGGTGCTGAGTCCTCGGTGCTTCCGTGGCCACACAACGAATTCTCTGAGAAGCTGAGCCTACCCTGGCCACAGGTCAGCCAAAACACAGGTCCACTGGGGGCACCGCCGTGGAGGCCGTCAACCACAAATCCAGCCGGTCTGCTGGCAGGTTCCGGACCCACAACGCTGGTCAGGCCACTCCACGAACGATATAAGGGGAATGCCCTAGACAGGAGCCTCGTGTGACACCACAAGTCACTCTCCTGTCCTCGATACCCCAGTGGATGATCGTCTCCAACAGTCGGTCCCGGGTAATCCTTTTACTGCCACTCCACTGGCAGGCTAACACACCAGTGTTCTTCCAGGGGGACGACTTCGCAACGGCTGCAGCAAAGCTCAAGGTTCGGAGACGGCTGCCTCGGGTAGACTGACTCAACTTCCATCACAGCAGTCCCAGGTCGACTCTGTAAGCAGACACGTCATCAATAACAGGGACACTAAAACACCTCACTTACAGGCTCAGACACAAACGCCCACCTATCCACTCCATAGATGGCGCTGGTGTCTGAGCACCACCTCACCAGAGGTCAGCAGCGGCGGTGTAGAGTGCTGAACAGGACTGGAAACTGACCCTCGTAGCTAGTGTTCGCCGTCCCCACCAGGTGTCGTCGTCCGTTTGGCGGGGGTTTCGGGAGCTGACCCACAGATGGCGCGATCGTCACTGCTCCTGGCTTGGACGCCGGATCCGGGTTCGTAACAATGTTGCATGTTGCAGTGGTGCCTGTTGCTGCTGCTGCACGTGTGCATTGGTACCGTGTTTCACTGTGGCGTGTCCTTGTTCCTGTGTCCGGTTGTGGAGTGGCACTTTGCTGCCGTTTTGTGCCTGGGGATTGCGTGGGGTTTTTTCTGTCCCTGCCTGATTGTCCACCCCTGGTTGTTCTCCTGGGGTTTTTG